>NC_031973.2:12851663-13041663 GCF_001858045.2 Oreochromis niloticus
AACAGATGTCACCTCTGGCGAGTAAGGGTAATGGCACCAGCAGTAAGGCAGGCCCACCCTGGCTCCTGGGGCTAAACAACATACCACCACTGGGCTTCAGAGGGGGCAGAGGCAGGAGGGACAGCTTCAACAAGTGAACGTTTCACAAGCATGCTCTCCGCAGTCCTTTTCCCTTCCCTGCAATTATCATCAAAGAACATCTGTTTGTTGTTCCTCAGGCACCCTCCCCTCACAAGTGTCCTAGCCTCACCTTGACCCATACTTTCAATTGTAGTGGATGTTATGACTAAAAATAAACAGTGTGAAGGAGTGAGGCTACCCTTTGTGTTAGCAGGGCGTTCTCCCTCGCTGCTGCTGAGAGGAAGGATATCCCCCAACGAACGCAGCCACTTCCTCAATCTCCTCATAACCCTTGACAGGTACATGGACACCAACCACAGCATCTGTGGTGGATCAGATGCGAAGCTGAGTTGCCAGACTCGCTTTGTATCCGGGCTTTTAAGTTGATCCCACTGTCATTTTGCTGCTGTCACAGTCTGAATGACCTGTCAAAGAAAAGTTCAGTAGTTCCTGGCAAGCAATCTGATACACACAGGGGCTGTGGTTTTGCCCACAAGGCTTTATATAGATGAGAAGAAAAAAACACCCAGAAAAGGTGCATAATTCAAATATTACATTTGTTACATCGGCTTCTAACAAGTGTGCACTCATTGTAGAGGCTGTAATTCGTCCAGTTCTCGTCGGTCACTCAGTCAATTAGCAGAGTTGTGTGAAATATGGCGCTCCTTTGCTACAGGGAACATCCAAAGTGCAGCATGATTAACAGAATCTGATGTGCACTGTGAGCGTGTACATACAAGAGAGCAAATAAAGCATCCTTTTTAAAAGATCGGAGACTAAGAATTAGGCAATTTGCATATTTTTTGTCTTCAATATTTAAAAGAGCAGATTTCTATTTTATAAACTGTGCTGAAGGGGTTGTTGAACCTGTAATGTAATTTTCGCATGAAATTAGGTATACTAGAAGATGTCTGCAGTGGTTTCCTCTTGCTCCCTGAGGATATGTCTGTTGATTTATGTGCTCTCCCTACCTAATAGCCATACCTGGCACTGTGTAACAATGAATACTATACTGCAGCTCAAACCAACAAAGTTTAATCTTGCAGTTTTGCCAGAAAAAAACCTCTTAATTCCTAATTTGAAAGACTAAGAGCCCTCCAAGATATTTGTGCTGTGTACAGTGCAGCTGATACACCCAAAGGGGCTTTAGACATCTAAAAAGACTTTTTGTAATGAATGAAGATAATACATAAGTGTGTCCTGAGGGAGGGCGCCAGCTGCGAGCCGCACAAATCACAGATAACCTCTGAGCCACATGTGACGACTTTTCTTCCAGGAAAGCCGGGGAATCGTTGAATGACACTGCATACCTCCGTGATTATCTGTCCCCAGTTATAATTACCGTGGATCAGTTTACGACCCATTAAAATGCTCGCGTGTTAGCGTCCCTGATTTCTGTCACAAGGCTTTTGCGAGCAAGACTTTGTTTAGTATTTCAACAACATGCTACGCAGCTAAGGTGGAGTCAGTGACAGGATTACAGATGACTGTAATTAAATAATGCGTAAGACTATTGTGCTTTGTGCCATACTTTTGGAAACTGGACAAACTCCAAACCATCTGTGTTTATTGAACGTCAGTGTGTTGCTAATGTGTAAAAACAAATACAGATATCCTGAACATTAGATATGCTTGTGTTATAGCTCTTTGTTTGGAAATCCCAGGAGAAATTTGATGGTTGTTCTAAGATTATTTCAACCACACAGTGCGAGACGGATATATGTGTCAGGGAGCCCAAACACAGAGTTAGTCATGCAGTTTTATCAGTGTCAGTCACTGAGTTGGAACTCGCTCGGCTCCAATCAGTCACCAGTGGGCAGGATCTGCCGCAAGCAGTATCAAAAAGTTGGATTACAGCTTGGAAAAAAAGCACAAAGTATTAAAAGCTAAAACATTAAATGGGAATCCAATTACGTCTCAGTATATCAGTTGTGTGAGTCACCTGCTTTTTAGGGTGTTGGATTTTATAAACAAGAAGGCGGATTGCTGTGGGAGTGACGGCTCACATATAAGATGGTCAGGCTGCTGGTATGTGGTCCGTGATGTCCCATAAATCTTCCTCTATCTTCTCTGTGGTGATGGCAGAAAGGGATGAGTCCCTCTCCAACCCCCTCCATCTCATTCACATGTCTATCTGCCTGTTATCCATGCCCTTGAGCAAAGATTACTGATGCCCTACCTTTGATATATGACACATCATGTGCCACAACATTTCATCCCATGAATTAACCTGGAGAAGAGGGCAAGAAACTCGCCGCTGAATCACTCACTGATCCTTTTTTTGTGTCTCGGTCTTCACTGATATTCTGCCTGTGAGTATTATGGCACAGCTGGTTCATTGGTGAGGTGTTATCTGACCTTTGTAGGACTAACCGTTATGTTGTCTGGTGTGTATGTACAGAAATGTTTCAATTGATTTATATTTTTAATAGATATTAAATTATGTAATGAAAAAGAAATGTTTTTGAAAATGTCTGTTTTGCCATTTGTTTGTGTTTTTTAAAGTGTACCCATCAAAATTTCAAAGGTTTCATCAAAGTGGACTAGGAAGGCACTGACTGAGAAACATCCCCTGCTCCATAATTGGCACCTTCAAGCTCAATTGAAATTCTCAGCTACCAACATGATCGAACCAGGTGCCTTCAGGAGAAATGTTTTATATCAGACGAAAGAAAGATTTAGTTATTTTGCCACACTGACAAGCGGTATGCTTGGAGGAGTACAGGTGAGGCTTTCAAACCTACGAACACTGTACCGACTGTTAAGTATTTGTGTTAAATCACCTACCCGTGGTACTGGTACATTGCACAAAGTGGTTAGAATAATGAAAAAGGAGGAGTACCTCCAAATTCTTCAACTTCACCTCAATTCCAGAGCTAGATGGTTAAAACATGGACATAATTGGGTATTCCTAAAAGACTCTGATCCCGAACGTACATCAAAACTGGTTTTGGAATGGATTAAGCAGCCAAACATTAATGGCCTTTTCAAAGCCCTGACCTCAACCCTATTGAAAATTTGTGTATTACATTTAAAAGTTAGTTGCCAGGAAACCAACCAAATTAAATGAACTTTACCACTTCAAAGATAATATCAGATTTCAAATATCCAGTCAGAAACTTGGTGATGGCTAGAAAAAGTGCAACTTGTTAAGTGGCATTTAACCATATACTATAGTAGGGGTGTATGTGTACATTTGCCAATGTGATAATTAAGATTTATGCTGTAGGATCATTGCACCCTGGGAAAAGAACAGTTCAAAGAAACAATTAAAAGTCCAAACATGTCAACAGACTAAAATTACCTTAATATATCTTATAATATATTATTTCCCATATTAATGTCTAATTTATAGCCACAAAAGTTGAATTACCATATTTTCTGCACTATAAGGCGAACTTAAAATCCTTTAATTTTCTCAAAAACCGACAGCGCGCCTTATAATCTGGTGCGCCTTATGTATGAATGTAACAATCAAGTTTAACATCCAGGCATCCATGAAAACAGAATGTATTAAATATAACAGAGTTAGAAGTTAGCAGAAAGTTAGCTCGCTAGTTTCCACCTAAACATGATATAGCATGTTCTGACTGAGAGATTTCTGAAAAAAATAAAACGTAAAGCTCTGCTATCACTTCCAACATAAATGAAGACGAAAAACTAAACAGCAGTGACTTTTTTAGGGTTACTGAAGTTGGGCTAGCTGGTATATAATGATGTGCTAAATGATCGCTAGCGACACAGCTATGTTAGCATAAAATAAACACAGTGAAGCTGGAGGATGAACGCTAACTTTTTTCCACTCGATAAAAGTTAACGTGAGGGTTCTCGATGCAATCGCATGGCAGGATGCTGCAAACGGACCAAACTTCAGTCAGGAGAACAACTGAGATAATTCATCCACAATATGAGGTTAGTCATTAATATACTGCAGCAACACGGGAACAGAGTAGCTGCGAGAGAATTCAACATTAATGACTCAATGGTACGGAAGTGGAGGAAGCAAGAAGAATGAGCTGAGTAACGTTTGACTTATCTGACTGTTTTGTTTCGCTTAATGCGCCTTGTAATCTGGCGTGCCCTATGGTCCGAAAAATACGGTAAGCATTACAAATTATGATCCCATAATGCTGCCTGGCAACCACCTAGCACAAATTACACATTTTTTAATCATATAAACAAACTCTGCCACTCCTACATATTGACCTCTAGTATGTTTACATATAGCAGTTTTCCAACAGCAAAAACAGGTAAAACAACACTGTATAGGGATTTACTGGTGCTATTAAAATGCAGACAAATCAGGATTTGGCAACCTAGATATTGAAACTCAAGGCTTAAAGGCTTTGGTGTCTACTTTTGTTCCTAATTGTTCCTGTCTTGGGAAGGCAAAAGTGATAGAGCAAAAAAGTATTTCTTTGTAGTGGAGTAAAAGTTGAGTTTTACAAAGACTCACAATGGTGCTTCATCAAGCTTCTTCAATCTTTCTTTGTCTTTTTTGTCAACTTGTTTGTGGTGTTTACCTTTCCGGTTTAGGTGAACCTTTAAGCCAGTCAGCAAATAAAAACAGGTTATAAGCCAGGGGCAATCTTACATTTTGGACTGTACATATGTTGGTAAGTTCCCATAACGCTACAGTGTTGGTATAGAGTTACACAAAGGTACAAGGAACCATAAATCACTCTTGAGAAATAAGTACCTAGGTTTATTTGGCAAAAACAAATGTGAAACTTATCCAATATTCAGAGCAGGAATGATAAAAGACTTAATTACTTTATAAACATTTACAACCTAACGACTACACGTTTGCCAAAAGTTGCAAAACTATGTCATAGTTTCCTATATGTCAGCCTAAACATATGAAATATACACGTGTGCACTAACACATAAAATGTCATGAGCTACAGAAAGCATCCTCATGAATGGTGACAGAAAGCCGATGCTGGAAAAAATACGGAGAAAACTGCGTTACATGCAGTGCAGCAGTAAAGTGCCTCCTCACCACCGCAAATCTTACACAAGTCTCTGAAAACAGTTTGCATCCCGCAGAGTGATTCTTTTTACACTGGAGTCACCTGCCTGATACCCTTCAGCCATTTTCCTCAGAAGCTGTCACACATGCCAGCTATAATATATGGCTGCACCAATGAGAACAGCTGTAGCCAATCTCTATCCTCTCTCTCCTGTAGCCCATTGCCTGTCCAGCATAAAATAATATATCAGGATTAATTGATTTCCTGTCAGTCTCATGGAAAGGAAAATAAAACTTTGTGTAGTCCATTTCCTGCAGCATTATAATTTTGTACATGACATGTAATTTAAGTTTTTTAATTATGCATGAGACTGAAAAACAGTGACAAACTGTGCTATCGCCTGGCCCAAGGCCACAGCTCTGGCCTTTGTATTCGCTGAGACAACAATAGCAATAACTTAAGCACACATAAATAATATATTGATGCATTTAGAGGCTACGCATCCCTGCACAAAAGCCAGTACAAAGTCAGAGTGTCAAGGTCAAGGGTTGGCTATTTGTCTTAGAGAAATGACACTCATTTCGAGCACATGCATCATCAAACGCTCTGTCTGATGCCAAAAAGTCAAGAACAGGAAAGTCAGGATTCACTGCGATTCCCAGCCTGTGACAGGAAAACAGATAATGCTCCAACATAACTCTGAAACACTGGAATAATGTTCTCCCGCAGAGTACAGCAGCATTAGACAGAGAATATATTTCAAAATCTGTTTATGACAAAAGCCCCGGCCTCGTAAAACAAAAGGACAGAAAAGTAAAAGCCCAACATTAAAGATTTACGCACAACAGCGTTTGTGCTCAGCTCCTTTCATTGTTCACTGGATTAATGAGTGGTGGAGAGAATGAGCAAGCATTTCCCTAAGTCGAGCTAAACTAAAGCCAGAGATAGAGCAGGGGAGGGAGAGAGCAGCAAACAGGGTCATCAGTAGGCCAGGGTCTTAAATCAGACCAAAGGCCGGCCCCGGTGTCAGCCCAGGACCAGAGGGAGAGGAAGCTCTTGAAAACAATAAGGAGGGGCTGAAAGGAGGCCTATTTGTTGTGGATTTTTTTTTTCTTTTTTAGCCATTACCAGCTGGGCCTGAAAAAGCAGCTGGACAGAACGAGGCTAAAGTGTGCACATGCCTCTGGGTCATAATGAACTGTTTGGTTATTCTCATACAAATGGCATGAGTTTAACGAGGTATCATGCTGAAAATGATTACAGACTTTATTCATTCAAAACGCTCCAAAAAAGCTGTTTCGGTGATTTATTTGATAGCTGTTGTTTTCTTACCCCCGCAACGGCTTCACATCTGCAAACTGTCTGACTCAAACTGTCCTGTGGCTAAAATTACGATGTGATAAATTGCATCATGAAAGATTTAACTGCTCTGACATTAAACAGCGTTCACAGCATAATGTAGTGGTATTTCACCGCGGATAAATACAGCATATCTCCCGCTTTGTGTGACATCTGAAAGCATTTTAGGAACATTTAGTGCAACTCTCACCATCCTTTCTGTGCCGCGCAGACACATGCATCATCTTCTCTCCATCTTTCCCGCTTGGTTTTATCTGTTTGTTCACAACTACACTCTACGTTCAATGAAAAATGCATGCTTGTATCAAGAGTGCTCCTTCCTAGAGGATCAAAAGGATATGGTTGGACAAACAATCCGATATCCAAGGTTAAGAATACAGGGATAATAAATCGTTTGAGTGTCATGTTCAATTTTCAGGATGGCATTACGCGGCATTATCCATAACAGGATTTAAATTGTTATCAGGACACTGAACAATCCACTTTGCGTCCGGCAAGCATCCTGCCTCTAGTGATTCATAGAGAGGAAACTACTATCGCATTTTCTAGCATCCCGCTGCAGCAGCAGCAGAACACCGGTGCACTTCATGTACTTGGATGATTGGTTGAATAAATTGCTTCCATCCTGGCTGCTGTTGACACTCATGTGGACGAGTGCTATCAGTTTTAATTGTCTTTCTTCCCTCAGTCTCACTCAGCCTGGCTCTGCATCTCCTTCCTGCTTTTCTGGAACACAAGGCCAAAATAAATTAAGTTCAGTCTGAGATTTGGCCTGAACACGCTGCACTACAAGACTGCGGGCGAGAACTCGAACTCACACATCTGCTGGGAGTTCATGGGATCTGCAGATAATTAGGTAAATATTATCAGTAAAAGCTTCTCTGAATAAATAAAGGAATTGACTTTATTTATTCATATTATTTGCATTACTAGCATTTTTAGAACTAACTCTCAAACAAATCATTTTTATTTCAGACACACTTTTCAGTCCACGCACTCGTTGGGTGCTTCAGAGACTCCAATATTCTCCGGTCGCGTCCTTGTTGGTGGAGCAAGTGTAACATCTTCCCCCTGCTTTACATAGGAGGTCAGGCTGGGATGCTTTAACTAGCCAGCAGCTAGTTTGCACAACTTAGAAGAAAGGGAAGAATTTCTTGACTTGTTAGTTTTAGTAACTCAACTATTTATGTTCTAGTTATTACTAGTGGCATGGTCTCTATGATCTTAAGGTGGATGTCAGCACAGGTAACTACATCTTTTGGCTAACTAACAATTTAGGGGTGGCTAAAGCTCAAAGATGGCAATCTTTTCTGTTAAGTGTAAATGTTGGTCATAAGCCTAAATAGCTTCATTACTGTTAAATTACTTCTAAATATGATTTTGAGCAGTGCTTCAAACTACATATTTACATGGTCGCTGAAAGAGATGGTGAGCACGAGGGTCACTGTGGGACGTCCACACGCCTGCCTGTTTTTTAGAATTTACATTACAATGTATCAACTACACATGCGCATATAGCAGCAGACTTCAAAGAAGTATAACAGGAACGACTACTCGGTTGTTGGGTCTGCAGCTGTCTGTGTTTGCAGTGGAGTATTTTCAAGGCTATAGTACCTCCTTCTTCTAGTTTAGCCATTTCAAGCAACTATGAACAGCTAAAAAACACATTTTATGAGGCAATACTAAAAGTCCATAACAACAGGCCTGTAGCTTATATATTCATTTATTTAGTTTTATTTATTTTAGCTTTTACAGCAGGAAATGTTTAACTCTCTGTTTGGTTTTTATGACAAGCTAAGCTTCATATTTACCTTGTAAAACTACTATCTTTAAAAAGAATAGAAAATAAAATACATTTATTAGCTATGGTAGCAGTTCTGCTAATGAAAAACTTAAGTTAAAAGTGTAAAACATTATTGCAGTTGGGAAACAGCTGAGTTTAAAGGGTGAGCATACTGCAGGGAACAAGGCTATTAAAGCTAATTTTAGGCTTAAGTAAAAAGAAGGAAGCTGTAGAGGAGTATTTAACTACTCTATTTACTAAAACGACCAGTTTTAGATAGACATTGAAGCTACACTTGAATTCATATTTTTGACTTGAATGGTTTCTGCATGAATCATTAGGGACCAAGCAGTCACAGGATAAGCTGGTGCAGGTTTACTTTTCAAAAGCTGTAACACCATAAAAACAAAAGCAAAAAATAACTAAATAAAAAAACTATGGCTATGAAGCCAGCCGTGGGGATTGATGAAATTGAGACATTTTTTGTGTTATAAACACATTTCACTTATTAAGTGTTCCTGTATTACCTAATTGGCATGTCTTGGTAGGCATGAACCACTGGCACAGCATAGCATTGATTGACTGTGATATACAGTATCTGCAGCCTACCTTTGTGTTAGAAGCCCCTCGGTTTATTGATTTAACAATCCGTCCAGTTTTCCTACAAAATCTGAAAACAATCAGCGTGCAGTGCAACACAATGCTGGGGTATTAATCACAAAAGGCAGCACTTTATTCACACAACCACAGAATTGTTGCAACAGCTGTTAAGCATTCTGGTAAAGCGAATGATTTATGGCTGTGTAGCAATAACGATGAGGCAGAGTCATTACCATATCGACAGCCTCCCAGATGGATTATCTTCATTGATTACTTCATGGCCTGTTGATACTATTTGTTTGAAAGGCAAGGGGAAGAAAAATGTGCTTGATGGCCCTGCTCTGCAGCTTAAATGGAAGAAGCAATCTACCAGAAATACTTCTAACCATCTATGGGCTTTTCTTACCGCAAACTAGCATCATAGCTGAGGTTATTTTGAGCTTCTCATACTCTGACGCTCTACAGTTGCCAGATCAAACGAGATGGGAGGTAAATAGTGTGGATGATGAGCAACAGCAAGGAGAGAGTTCACATGTGTAAGATTTCACAGCTAATCACGGGCAGCTCTGATTCATGGAGCACCTTGTTCCACTTGCCTGTATATCATACGATGCTTTTTTTCTCCATCTTGCCACCCAAGCTTCCCATCCTGTAACCTTGCCAAGGTCAGCTGAAGGAAATGATACCGCTACGCCACAAGATTTATGAGAGATTCACTCCCGTTTATATCTGTGTTTACAGAACACATTGACTCCCACCAAGGAGCTGCTTCCTTCCCCAGTGGTTTACCAAGCAGGAGAGCCCATCTATTGGGTGTCACAGGGTGCATGAGCCCAACACCTTGTCTCCTGTGACAGGTGCTAATTGAGAACCAAACACTGGTTGTATCCAGTTTAAACCTCAAACCTTCCTTTTGCTTTTCAGTTACTGCACAGACATGGATAACCTTGTACACTGATGTAAACCACTGCATCTTATGTAATAAAAAATGCACTATGAAGATAAAAATACTAATAAATGTTGTATGCATGACATGTCAGATGTAAATACAACCAATTTAAACACTCCACCGTGGTCACGAAACAAAGACCAATAATAAATCTTCTGATAGGTCTAGTTTTTAGAACTAAATATCTGGTGTATATCTGGTGTAGCCATTATTCGGCTATAGTCAGAATTGCCAAGTTTTTTCGCTAGCACCGGTACTTCCAACAGATAAAAACAAGGTATATAAGATCAAAAATGTGGGCCTGAAAACCAAACAATGATACCAAAGGGCTCAGAAGAGCCAAGGATAACTGCAGAGTGATAATTCTCTGAGAGTTTGAGATTAAATTGCATCCATTCACAATAGACTGGACAAGGTCCGCATTGATTATTATATGGCTATTTCTTTTTAAGTAAAAAAATGTGAGGTAAGGCAATTTATCTGTGGAGCATCTTTCAACAACAAGCCAACTGAAAGTTCTTTAAAAATACTTAAAGGATTACAGTTAAATGAAATGGAAAATAGAAAAATAGGAGGAAAAAAAGAACCAGACAGGAGAAAATGCACATTGCTGCTGTGGTGGAGTTAGAAGTATGAATAAATAATCTCAAATGTGATTTAATCATAAGAATTACAACCTTCAAGCTCTGGGTAAAAACAGCTAAGAACTAAAGTTTTGTTTAGGTCTTAAAGTTTGTTCTCCATATTTACTTTGACTCTGGGAGCAGAAAGCAAATCTGCTTAATATTCTCTGAGAGGCTGTAAAGCTCACAGGGTATCTGCGGAATAGAAATGCATTGTGAGTCTAAATCTGTAGTGTAGACCAATTCAGTGCTTTTAATCCAGAGGCATTATCATTAAGTATTTTAAAGTATTTGGCACACAAAAAGCCAACGTAAAGATCAGAGAACAGGACTCATGTGATCTCTAGCTTGCTCTTAGTGAGCACATAAGTATCAGTACTCTGGCTTATCAACACTTTTTAGAAAGATCTGTCCCCCTACAGACAAAGTCACTGATAAGTTTTGATAAATCCTGTCGAGATAAGGACTTTAATTCTTAATATATAATCTTAGTTTGATAATAGTTTGATATATTAGTTTTCTTAAAGTGGTTATTAAACGCTGAATCCATGAGACCAAGATTTATGGATAAATTAATTGTATTTTATAATGACAGAAGCTAAGCATTAATTTTTAATCATTCTTTGGCCGATCCAAACCTTGGCACATGCAAACACTGATTTTCACAATGTGCTTAGCTGGTGCTTGTATGAGACCAAGACCCCCTGGGGTAACAACTACGCAGATCTCTGCATCATCTGCTTAATTACAAATTATAACATTTATTTTGGGGATCCGTAACCGGGTTTAATAGATGTTGAATAGAAGTGGCACCAGAGTGGCGCCTTGGGGAACTCCGTAGGTCACCTTTATCTGCACTGATGTGTTCACTACCCATCAACAAAAATGTAGATTCTATTGTTTTGGAAAGAAATCCAGCAGGTTAGTAGTATCTCAGAAAGCCTGTTTATTATTTCTGCCTACTAGTCAGATAAATGCTTAAGGAAGTAAAAGACTTTTGTACATTTTTATTTTCCTAAATGTATCATACTGACCTAAATCTAAAAATGACTGACTCATAAAAACAGATATAAAGTTTAAAAGAATAAATGTAAGTTTTCATCTGGCAATCTGTGAGTGAAAGGTGATCATCCATGAGGAGATAAAGTAATAGTAAGGATACAGGGGTGACTGGCCTTCACATGTCCTTGGCATTGTAATAAAGGGATAGCGAATGGTTGCGAGTGCATCGCCCCTTGTCATTGACAGGGTGCTGCCCTGCCCCTTGCTCGGAGAGGACCGGGGCTTTAAATTGCTTCCATCTCCGAGACTCTGATTAATGAGAATAGTTCTAATCGGAGTTCTTGAGGCCAACAGCATTAGTCTTAATCTTCCAAGCCCCATCCAGCAGCAACACTGACATTTAATGTAGTGCTAGTGCAATGGTAATGAGAATTCATTCCCCGACAAGGGAGCAAACTCTTCTACAGAACCCCCCACACAGGTCTTGGATTCGGGAAGGTTATTGGACCTGAGTTTCAGGGGTTATTAGTTCTCTTCAGGCCATGAGTTACCTAAAATAACTTGTGTTTTACAGTCCACTTTGAGGCAGGACAAATTAAACCATGCATGAGCACACAGAAGATTTAAAGCTCTTATACATGGCCAGGATACAGTCTGGCAAAATGCTGAATTCAACAAAAGGACAACAATATGACAATTTTCCAGGTTTTCTGAGCTAAAATCCCAAATATTTGGTTTCCAGTTTCTCACATATATAAAGTTCCCCTGCTGGGTTTCCCCTTTTTATTTATTTATTTATTTTTACTCAATGTAGAAATCAATGAATTACAAGGATGATTTTTCACTATTTTTCAGGTAGAGGTTAAAAGAAATTAGTAACAAGACAAGACAAAAACCACTTATGAGTAAATATGTTAACAATGAATTGATTACTTGAAACATTAACAGCCCTTAAGTCTAAATGTGTCATCAGTACATGTGCATTGTTTTTATGAAAAAGTATATTAAGGTTGGATGTAATATGTAGTGCATATGTGAAAAATAGGCATTCATAGAACAATAGAGTAAAACCAGGCAACCTCTATCAACTGAATAAAAGCCAATCCCGCTGTTGAGTGCACTTGTACCGATGCAAACAGTCCTCCTGTGCTCAGTTAGCAGTAAGTAAATTGCTCTGGGATTTGTATTGCCGGAATGCTTTAGCAGGTAATTCCTCTCTGTCTTTCATTTTGTTTGTCTGTGTTAAGTTCCCACTCTGGCCCCATCCATTCTCACATCCAGTTCCCGGCTTTGTCCATCCATCAATGGGCACACTTTGTCAGTGCTGACTTCATCCTGGCGGCTGCAATCACATCCGAGCAGGGCCCGACTGCCACCGGGGAGCTTTTTCACCTCCCATCTGCATCTCCCCGATCTGCTGACAGAGCCCCTGACGTGCAGTGTTTTCTATTGCACAGGCAAGCAAAAAAACACTAATGCTGCACCTCATTTCTTCAGACCACTCTTGGCCTCGCATGGCAACAAGAGAGGAGAGGAGAGAGAGGGAATGAGTTGAGATTGAGAGAGGCAGTGAGTTAAAGAGGGGGACCAGTTTCACGAAGGATTGGCTCTCAGCTCAGGCAACGGCTCAATTTGCCTTTTCTTCTCAAACACATCAATAAACATCACAAGTCGAAAATGTATCACTAATTAAGGCCTGAAAAGCTGCAGGTCATCTGTACTTTGAGGTGGGAGAGAGACAAAGGAGACAATGGGAGAGACAGGGGTGGCACATGGCACAGATGTCAGTGGTCATTGCTCTGTAGAAGGTATGTCAAACTTAGAGTCGAACAAGGATTGCAATTAGGAAATCTGGAAGTAATATAAAACATGCTTAGCATATTTCAATCTTTTCATTTTTACAGATCTATGTTTGATGTTTGATTTCCAACAATTATTGGTACTCTTATTTTGAGACAGGATTTAAAAACTCTGGAAAGTTATCATGGAAGATGTAAAGTTCACAAGGTAATGCAAAAAACCAAAACACAGCACACACAGTACAAACTGTATACACAAGTACACACTGTTGCATCAGTGTACTTGCAATAGTTAACTATAATGACTGGCCAGATTATATCATGCTACGTAGCAAAAACTGGACATGGTTATACTTACTGCCCACTAAACTCTTCGTTTTTTATGAGCATTCTTGTTGTCACTATAAGCCAGTTAATCGACTAGCAACGGCAACTAAAACACAAATTAGGATTTGGGATTTTAAATCAAAACTTGATGTTTGATTCTTGAAATACAGGTGACTTTTTCATCATTTAAACCTGGATATTTTGTTCTGATTTTTGCTTATAAAAGACTTGATTTGTAAGGCTCAGAGCCCATAACATTAACTTGCAAGAGGATCCGGTTACACTGACTAAACTCTTCAAAGACAATATATATTTAGAGAAATGTATCATACTTCTCGGGTTAATTTGTTGTCTGGGCGTTAGGTTAACAGCTGTAAGGACATGGATAATGCCACTTCAAATGAGTATGTAATATTAATCCATAATATTGGCTTCTGTGGTTCCGTTGTTTAAAAGAAGCATGGATGACACCAACAATGATCTTTGTGGAATAAATTCACACAGCACCATAATTCAGACTCGTTTACATCAGGGAACACTAATTAGACTGCAGTAGAGGGTTATTAATAGGCTGGACTTTCCAGAATGATCTTGTTATAAATGGGCCCTGTCAAGACTTTCCTCAACCTCCAAATGAGTATTCTCACTTCACTGCCCCCATCCCAAGCATCAGCACCGGCGCCAAATAACAAATGATTGCTATTAACTGCATTGTCAGTAATGATGCCTCAGAACAAACAAAAGTCCATAAATAACAATTTGCTGGGAAAAAAAAAATAGCCCTTAAATGAGACAGATATGAAGGTGAGTTGAGGGCCTGGAGAAATAAGGAAGAGGCTCTTATTTGGGCAGAAAAGGGAAAAGAGCACTTGCTGATAATAATGTCTGATCTAGAGAGTGAACATTTGGCTGTTCTGAACCTGCCTGGTCTTTCCTGCATGAGGCTCTAATGTTATTTGCAGATTACAGCTTACTCCACACACACACCCAAAAAACAATCCTCCACCACACACTCAGCTGAGTGGGCTTAAACAACAAAGCAGCTCCTGCTCAAGTCTTTTACCCGGACACAAAGGCAATTCCTCATATTAATTAAGCCCTGTCACCGACATGCTCGCTCCCTCTCGCCAAGCACATGTCCGCAGCTCTGATATGTGGGCTAAGTGTTTTCCCTGATGCCTCACTCTTAGTCTGCTTTTCGCATAAAGCCTCTAGTGGGAGCCGCTGTTTACAGAGTCAGTTCCACTTACGCAAATCCCCCTGCCGTGTAAACAATATCCACGGCAACTAAACAGAGTGCGGCGCTGGGTGTTTACGGCGTGAAAAATGTTTATCCAATTAAGTGACATTTCAATAACATAATCCTAAAACCATGAAGGCTTTTAACAAGATTACATGACCTACAGAGAGGCAAGAGAGTCACCCGCTCTGCGACATGTGGCTCAATAACATTAAAAGCAGCAGCAAAATATGACCATAATTACTTGGAGTCCCAGTAGCCGGTGCCAGTGGACAACAGTGAAGTGCGCTGCATGTCTGCTACTGTGAAATACGACATTGCAAAGCCCATCATTGAAAGAAAATGAGCTTATTTCTCAGTCAAGAGGATTTTTTGTGTGAAGAATGTTAATTCAGTTGCTCAAAGTGTGAAAAAACCCAAACAAATAAGAATACAACTAGAAAAATATTGGATTCTCTTCATGTTGAAGTCAATGAAAACGTCAGTTGTTCTACAATAAGTCCAAGGTGTGCAGCTCGGGCTAGTACGTCAAAATAATGGGACACATAAACCCGAGGCCTCACGTTATGCACAGAAAACAAATATAGAGAAGGAGGTATCAAAATAATGAAAGATTGTTTATGTATTGTGGCATGAAATGGGAGGGTGTGTGAGAGAGGCTGCAGCGGGGAGAGGTGATGGTGACGGATGGACAGAACTGACAGTGCGGTATTCATCCTGCACGCTAGAGCGCACGTCCTGCTAGTGGCGGTCGACAGAGCAATAAATCACAGGCCCTCCATCCTGTATCTACAGCTTATTACATCCACCATGACAAATAAATAATAATCCCTGTCAGCACAGCTCTTTGCTCAAGGATTGAGTCTGAAAGCGTTTGCTCATCACTCCTATTCCTGAGTGAAAACAACAAAGTAGGGGAATTGAAAGGCATGGTTTACTGGCCCTCTGAAACTCTGAAAAACACATGGGAAAAAAAAAGGGACCCAGGCGGCCAAAATAGTCGAAGAATGGAAGGGTGTGGCTGTGTACAATAGAAACACAAAATCTTGTGCCGCTCCCGATCACCGTGGTATAAACATTATGGTACGATTCTCAATAATGGTTGGGTTTATTTTGGCTACTTCATGAATTATAGTGGTGGAAATCTTTATTTACATCCCAATGTTGAGTGAAAGCAGCAATACATCAGTGTACAAGTACTCCACTGCAAATAAAAAAGGTACAAGTAATAAGGATAGTGAGTGGATATACAAAAATTATTGTATTACTGAACCCATTTAACCAAATTATAAACATTCAAGTAAGTTTAAATTTTCAGATAAACAAAAAAAGAAGTAAAATATGACCTGTAATGTTTTATTTAAGTGGATTTTTAATATTTTGACCAATTGTGGACGAAAAATACATCCTATAAAATACGATATACCATCTTTACAATATTATAGTTAAAGTGAAGACAGACAAATTCATAACTTGGCATTTACCCTTGAAGTAAGGCTGAAATAGCTCAATAGGCAACCCACTGTGCAACATTTCTTGTTGGACCCGTGTTGACACCCAACTAGAGCATTATTTAATTTTATTCTGTTACGTTTAATACAAAATGTACTACAAAATCCCCATTAGTTTTCAGGTTGGGTCACTAGTGGAGGCTCTAATGCACTGTATACAAATGTCAAATGTAAGTCACTGATATCCTTCATTTGGTTGACTACTTAAGGCTAAAACAGAGACAAAGAACCATTGACATGCACAACCAATTTAACCAATTTAGAATTACAAGTTAATCTAACACGTGTGTCTCTGGACTGAAGAAAGAGTACCAGGTACAGTCCACAAGGAAAACATGCAAAGAACAGGTTCCAGTGGGTTTGAACTCAGGACCCTCTTGAGGTGAGGTGGCAGTGGTAACCACCACACAACTGTGCCACCCATTAGAGAGTGATGCATTTATATTAACAAACTATAGCGTGGAGGTCCATCTATCCATCCTAATCACTTATCCAATCTGGGGTCACAAGGAGGCTAAAATAAGCATAGGTACTAAAACCGTGCAAATACACAACACTACATGAAAGCCAGACAAAATAAGTGCGTTCACTCTGTGCTACATCACTTCTAGTCTTTCCCTATGTGTACACTTCCTAAAGGTTCCCCAGTAAAGCAGATTATTGAATATTATATTAGCGGTACCCTCCCAGTATCCAGTAAGGGGTCCTGGCTAGGCCCCCCATGCCAAACACCAAGCCCTGGAATGGCGCGGCTACGTATGTAGCCTGTCCGCAACTCGGACACGACACATTTCACTGCATGTTGTACTCTGTATGATTGTGTATGTGACCAATAAAGCTTGTTTCAGTTGATTGGTAATCCACTGTTTCCTGCATTTAAGCAGTAATAATAATAGCCAGATAATGTAGTGGAGTGAGACATAAAACATAATGTGGCAAAAACGCAGATCCATTTACCTGCTCAATCACAGATGGATGAAATGCAATAGAAATACCCCGAAACTATCCTTGAGTAAGTGCAAGCCATCATGTCTGACAATAAACGGTAAGGAAAATACTTGTGCGTCAGTCCTGGTATGCAGTTTGCTTTCACTTTGTTGCACTCCGCATACTGTACAAGAAGGATGAATAAATCATGAGGCTTATAGAAAGGTTTAAGGGCAGAGGACATCAAAGTAAAAACACAAGGCTGTCAGGTTTTAGCTACATCAAATATAATTTTTTATTGGGATACATCTAGGAGTTATCTAATTGTTTAGTCAATGAATGTGCAGAGCTGCTGGCTGTATTGTTTGGATCAATATAAATTGATTTACATGTGTCTGCAGAGAAACACATCCTCCTCCCCGCTCATCTCCCTCTGCGCCTCCTCCTCCTCCTTTCACATTATTTAGAGGACATGTGCTGTAAAGCTCATTTCAGGCCTTTGTCCCTCATGCCCTCGTGTTTCTGTAAATTGTATAAGACCATTTAATCTTCCTTAGATGAGGAACCATTTACTTTGCACCGTCCTTCAATAAAAATTAAAAGCTCTCATAAAAACAGGAATGAGAGTGGAGCGCCCTCGACTAAATCAAAGAGTGTTGTTCTTTCAAAAGGCGAGCCTGAACACTTCCCGGGCCTGTTTTATTTTGACATTTGTAGATTACTTGAAGTGTTAAAAAGAAAATAAAATGCAGATGAGAGCGCGCCGTCGTAAAGGTTAGCGAACTGTAAATGGAGCTCTCCATCTTCCGTCGTAATGGCTGCAAAATTGTAAACATGCTGAGGGATGTGAGAGTATGTCCTGCAGCTCCTTTCGGGACTGCATAAACATTAATCATAGAATCACTCGGCCATGATTAATCACGAGTACTTGATCACGAAGATCTCTGAGAGGAAATAAGGACCTCATTATTGCGGTCTCATAACACTGACTATCACTATAAATTGCAGCTGTCACATACACAACTAATTTTAATCTCAGAAAAGTGACTTTATAACTATGTTTCCCATACGACAGGTGAGAGAAGAGATAAAAGTTTAAGGGTTTTGCTAAGGAAGGAAATTCAATAAACAAAGTACCTCCTTTACTGTTCTCCATTATCTAAATTAGCCAACTGTTTTGGCAACTGACAGAAAACTTCTTATGTCAAGATAATTACCATAATTGCTAATGATTGGCAGCAAATATCAATATTTCTTATTAAAACATGCAGCTGCTCTGCTGACTACCAGAATCACTACTTCGTGACTTTCAAATCAGGTAAAATGAACAATAGTCGAGCAATTTGCAGTGAATGGAAGAAGAGGAAAAATGATGGATGGCAGAATAGACGAAATCAGACATTTAACAAACAAAACACACAATTAAAACGGAACAATAACAACACACACACACACACACTGGGAGAGCAAAGCAGTGAATACATGGATAGAGTTTTGCCTTCTTTGGGCTTTTTTGTTTCACTGTGATGCACGGTATCGAGTATTGCAGAATGACATGATACTGTTGCTGTGTGATAATGCTATTGTATTATCATATTGTAAGTGACTCATTGTTTACGGCGAGCTTCTGGTGAGCTGGCGTGTGTAAAACTTTCCGAGGATACGTCCAAGGATAGGGACCAATGCAATTAAGAGACCAACACATCAGTATTGCCACCATGTAGCATGACGCAGCTAGCATTGCAAATAAATAAATAAGTAGTAACTTCTCTTACACTTCTCGGCTATATGTGTATAGGGGATTAACAACCTCCATTTAAACAGTCATTCAGTAAGAAGGACTAGATGTTATAGTCCCTGATAATGCACTGCTTTAGATGGAGAGACTCTTGAGGGATGGCTGTTATGAGGAAAGGCAGCTCAGAAACTTTACCAGCAGCACACATCGTTGTGTGCCTCAACTTTCGGTCTTTTACCCAGGTTTAGGGATTAGAGATCTGATCTAGATTATCATTTTAAAATTTGGGACACATCATCAGTAGTGGACCTTGGATTCATCGGGTGTTTCGGCCATTATCACTAGACACCCTCATCCAAGGAGGCCCTGCCAGGGTTGATCAGGCCCTGGAGTGTGTCACTGGTTTATGTTAAATTGTTATTTCTCTTCTTCTTTCTTCTGTTTAGTTTCCTACAGTTTATTTTCTATCTATTCACTGAAACTGAGAAATAATACTTTTATTTATGGAGCCTAACTTCTTCAAAGGGATACAAAAGGTGGTAGAGAGAAGTAAGGCAAAAGGGACAAGATAGGAGAGAGCAGAGAGGAGAGCCGGAAGGGGGGCGCCCGATCTGGCTTCCCACACCTCCCCACCGGATTGGGCATTGTAATCCTGAAATGTCCCATTTAAGCATTCCTGAAAAACCTTAGGAATGTTTCCTCTTTAAAGGAAAGTGAAATTCCACGTTAGGCCTCACAGAAGCCTAAAGACTGGTCAGCAACCCTGGTAAACTCTGGTCAGAGAAAAATATGTATTCCTCAACTATTCTGTGTTTAGTTTTTATACACTCCCTGTTTGGTTAGTTTTAGGCATACATGTTACTTGGTAGCTGTCAGGAAAAAAACAATCAAGGTTTGCATAGACAAGCTAACATGTTAAAAAGATGTCCCTTTCCTCCATGTGTCAAAGTGACAACACCAGCGTACATATGACAAGCATGTTTATTTTTTGTTTGTTTGATTTTTTTCACAAAGCCTCAAGAAGTCACGAAGTTTTAAAAGTCTAACCACAAGTTCCCTTCTGGTGGTTTTGACGAGGTAGGCAGTCTTGTGATTACACAGTGGTAAATTTAGGCTCAGTTACAAGCTTTTTATAAAGCTTTCAATCGAATAGCTTACTTTAGTAAATATACTTCTAGGTCTGGATTTGTGGTCGAGCCAAACAGCAGACTGGAAATCTCTGCTTTTACCTTGTTTTCTTTTCTTACTTTGACTGGTCTGAATCCAAATCTAAGCATATCTGGTGACATAATCCGCCTGCCAGGTTTAGTTTCTTGTCAAAATGAACCACGATCGCAGTCGAGCAAATGCTGAGGGCCTGACAACCTCTTAGTGTGTGAGTTAAAACAGTACAGTGCCCAGAAAAACACAAAGTCCAATTAACGTGTTTTTGGGAAACCATCAATCTTTTCCAAGCAAACGTTGTACCTGAATTCTCAGGAAAGAACCAAATTCCACACAGCAAGCGAGTGAATATTTGGACCAGCAGACCACACGTTATGTGCGCTTGACACGTATGATTCAGCTGCTGTCAATCGGTTTATCATTAAATTGGCCACATTATTAAAATCTTACTGGATTATAAATTCCTAAATCCTCTGACTGGAAAAACATGATAGCGATATGAGGATTTCAGAGACTTTCCATGGCATGGGATGGACAGAGCAGAAAGCTCTTGGGTGGGACAATCCTGATAAGAGCTGCTCACCCTGTTACATTAAGGGGGTCAGGAGTTCACAACCCTCTCTTCAACTCTTCAGGCCAGGCTTTGAACTCCTGACCTGCTCGAAAGGGGGAGGCCCTCCATGCACAGTAGCTGCATTTACGAATGCATGCTGACTCTATGCCAGCACAGCGTAATCGAGAGGAATCTGATAAGATCTCGCTTCAGAAGGAGCTGCTCAGCCGGCCCTTTGTATTTATGGGTAAGTCTCATGGTTACCCCTGACCATAAATCAAGTTAATTGGTTTACTGATAAAATGTCTGTCAGGCCCTATTCACATAGTGCTGTGGCACCCCCAGTTACTGTTTAATCTTTGTCCTGCAATAGTTCATCTGTTTAACTGACTGGAGGTGAGGAGGAGTGGAAAAGGGAGTTCTTATCCATAGATGCAAATTTAAGACACTGCTTGGTTGGTTGACCTCACAGATAAATGACACAACTTTCACTGAAAAACAACTGACAACACATTGTTAACACATGAGCAGATCACCTTTCCAGGTTATCAGAGGTCTATATTTTTCCCCGATTAATTCAACTGCATTACTTGACAAACCTTCTGATTTCTATTTCTTACATAAATCTCCTCAGTATACCTCACTGGTTGCTCTGATCTTTTCAAAGATGGCTATATCTCATTCTACAGGCTGGTGGTGATAAATAAAAATTGTCTGTAAAGATGTCTGCTTTTAGACTTCTCAGTAAATTGTATTGACTTTCTGGCAAGGACATTGAAGCCCACAGGACTAAACTGTCCCTCGTCAACAGATAGACCACACACACACAGACGTTCATTTACCTGTCAGATTAACATTAGGAGCGACTCTGCTCCAGGCCATATGGCAAGGTACCAGGAACAGTACTTGGAGAAAGAAGTATTTGTCTTCAAAAATGTCAACAATCATCAATTCACAAAAACCAAGACACTTTAAAAAGCAAAGGAGTACTAAGACACTTGTGTCTAATTTATATACTATAAAACGGGAAGACTTGTTCTGTTATACTGGGCAGTGTTCTGCTTTAAAACTTTCCCTAGCGCTAGTATCTTTAGCGCAACTTAATTCTGATAGTTCATAGCGGCAGATAATTATACACAAGTTTCTTTCCAAGTAGATCATGTGCTTCCATAAGAAGCTGAGGCAATGCAACGCAATCTACTCTTATTTGGCTGGCGTTGATCTTTGCATGATTAATGGTTTGAAAGGATCCAGAAAAAAGGTCAAACGCAGGAGCTGCTATACGGGGTAATTAAGACAAACATGATTAATAACCCCAAGCTGCCACTGTGTTCTGTAAACAAGATGCAGCCAGATGGGATGCATATTTTGAATATCATACATTAGTTTTCCAGAGCATAAGGGCACAAAGCTATTGAAGGCACTCTGAAATAAGCTTTATATTAATGTTGCTGAAACACAGCTAATAGCTTGTGATGTATGACGAGAGCGCATTAATGTAACAAACTTTATACCTCATTGAAACTGTACAATCCCTCTAAAAATAGCATTACATCAATGATCGCATTAATGGAATAGAAAAGTCAATGGACTTAATTGCTCCTTAGCTTTATTGTCTCCAGAATATGAGCTGTAGATAACACGAGTACAGTATAATAGCTCCATCATGGAGACTTTCAAGGCGAGCTGTGATAACGGTCCTGACTGAGAGAGGAAAAGTCTCCCACTCTTATTCAGTCCATTATCTTACTTACTCCCCTCTCTTTCTGCCCACCAGTGTGACTGACAGTGTAGAGGGATCAGGTCCAGCTTCCAGGGAAAGCAGGGAGACAGGTGTCAAAATGGTCCAGCAAGCAAATCTAACCCTCGCTAATCAGCCCTGTTGTTCCTCTGCAATCCACGTCTAGTCAGCAGCTCTCATTCCGTATGAAAAACAATTACGCCGGTTTGAAGTTGAGTGCGCACTAACTCACCTGTCTCTTCTGATAAGTGTGAAGATGGAGCAGTGGGAGGGGAGAGGGAGACGGAGAGGGCAGTGGGAGAGAAGAGAAGCAGGAATCGGAGGCAGAGATGAGTCTGACGTGAAATGTGTTTGGATGTATCGCTTCTCAGGCTTCCCAAAAACAGCAGGGCTACATCTAAAGATATGTCAGACACTTGATTAACAACTCAAGTGAAGAAAGTCAACTAGAAAACACAAACAGCCTGCAATATTAAACGATGGGAGAAAAGATGAAACCAGAAGGATCAGAAGTGCTATTTTGATAAAAGAGAGGTCCTGTCTTCTTTCGTGAGACTGTTTGCTAGTTAGATTAATATTTCAAAACCTTACCGGATTTCAATGACATCTACCCCAAAGTTAGGAAGATCCAGTGAGTGGGTTTAGGTAAAAATTCCAAAAAGATTTATAAACAACTAAAAATGGGGTAAGTTAAAGCAAAAGAAAGATGTGGATATTAAAAACATATTATTATATTGAAATTTTTTTAGTAAAGTCAAACAATGTTCCTAGTCTAGGTGCTGATATTTCACCCTGTATGTCAACCAAATGTCACTTTTTAACATTACTGTGCAAAAGTCTCGAGTCCCTGTTCATTTCTTGGAAAATTGAACATAGAGAGTTTTTGAAACAGGAGATAGAGAGGTCTGGGCTTCTCTGGATGGATGGATGGATGGATGGATGGATGAATGGATGGATGGATGGATGGATGGATGGATGTATGGATGGATGGATGGATGGATGGATGGATGGATGGATGGATGGATGGATGGATGGATGGATTTTTTAAAACTTTAGCAAACATACATTTAAATACATTATATAAGGCAAAATTATGTGTGTGTTTGGGATCATTGTTATGCTGATGAACTAAGCTGTTGCCACTCAGATGCTTTCTAAATGGTATTGCATGGTGGACCCAAATATAGTGGACATGTCTGTGTTCATAATTTCATCAATCTGGACAAGATCACCAACACTGCAGTCCAAACAATGGCAGGGCCTCCACCATGATTTAAAAATGACTGAAGACAATCAATGTTATACCTCTCCTGATCTCAGGGAGCTCCTTGCAAATTACCTTGCTGATGCAAAAAATACTATAAAAAAATATCTGTCAAACTGTGTCCTCTTTGGCATCTTTTGCAATTTCAACCAAGGAAACATAGAGTGGCTAAAGATATGACGATACAATTTAAAACTGGTTCTTTGCTAAATTGTGTGCTATGTGTTGACACATGTTTTGCACAGTACATTAAAATTAAAATGTCAAAATGTCTTCTTTCCTTCAAATTATCATAAAATCTGAAAAGTCATCTGCTGTCTGTTATCGCACATTAACAGGCCTACAGCGTTGGTGGACATGTAGCCAGAGACAACACGCATTAACACATTCATTAAAACGCGCATGAAAAGATGGGGTTAATTAACTGACAATATCCAAGAGATTATTCCCTTACTTCAAAGGAGAATTGCTCCAAGAAGGAGGAGGATACGCGAGCTGGGATGGACGAGGCACCACACAGTCATGTATTGAAATAATAGCTGACAAAGATCCTCAACATTTGTGTCAGTGTAATGCTCAGTGGCACCAAAAGCAGCGCCACTACCAGAGCCTCCGGTTTAATTCGTGGTGATGGGCCTGGGACTCTCTGCGGGCTGAGGAGGCCCACTGATGCGGTCGGCAGTCGGCCCTAATGCACCGGCTTGATGGGAGATGAGCGGGGAGGGGAGCGGTCGCAGCCAATGGGCACTTGCTGAAGTAAGACCACAGTGACAGTAAGCAGCTGTGAGAACTTTCATTCTCGCTCAACAGGAGTCGGCGCTAAGTAAAAGCGTTTCAGAGGTTTGACAGAGGGGTGTTGCAGAGCTGTGATTAAATGGCAACTATGTGCAGACCTCTGCAAGTAGCTGCAGGTGGACAATAGAGTTTGACCAGTCAGATGAATGCTGAGGTCATTTACGGGACTCTTTTATCCATCATTCCCTTCTTTGCTTTGCATCCAGCCAAGATGATTACTTTTCTTTGACTGCGAGGCGTGAATGGAGGAAAATGTCAGCTGCGATTCTTTTAATTATTTATTTGACTACATGAAGTTGCAAGTTTACACATTTCAATGTGAAGCAGTTTATCCTGCAATATTAAACATAGAAAAACAGCAAAACTGCAGATTTGAGAGGCTGGAAGCAGGATATGTAAATGAAGTCAGCCAGCCTTCTTCTAATCCTCTAGAAAATTGGTGGACTAAATGTTTCAGGTTTTTAGGGCTACGTTATCCATTGATATAATTAAAGTGCAAGGATGCTGTCTAACAGGGGGCATCGTAATCTTACTATGTCCAATTTCATCATGCGGTCTAAGCATTGAATATACAACTACCATTAATATTTACCATCATGCAGCTATGAACCTTTGCCAGCTGGTTAAGATGCTGTTTACATCATATCTGTATAAAGCTAAAGGTATAGTCTATTTGTTATTGTATTTTCATAGAGGAGTATGAAGGACTGAACAACAACAGCTCAAAATCAGCTCAACCAATGAGCTTCTAATCTGCTGCCAAAAGAACAGGAGGTCCTCTGTCCATCTGTCATCCAGGGACAGGAAGTGAGGACAGTGGATCAATTAAAAAGAAAAAAGAAAAAAACAAAACCGGGCTCACAACACTGCAGCCGTCTTCAGGAGTGAGAAGAGCAGACTCTGACTCCTCGGCTCCTGCTGAGTTATGTAGTTATGTAATTAATAATGGCCAGAAAATTGTTTTTGCTGAACATTCTGATGTCATACTGAAGGTGAACTTTGACTTTTTAAATATGAAATGTCATCTATTTATTTTCATTATCACAATTTGCCCATGTATTCTTTAGTTATAGCCAAAAAAAAAGTTTTTTGCGAGGTCACAGAGACCCAAGACTTCAAAAACTAGAATGAAAACTCTTTCCTGTGCCAATTTTAGCTAATAATCTCAACCTGAAAATATATCAGGGACAGTAAAACTCATATGTGTTAAGGGTGCTAGCTTATTCTGTAAGATTTAATTATAATCTCACTCGAATCACTGTAGAAACCTGAAGACTGCAGAATGACAACACCACGAGATTATGAATTACAATATAAATTTACAGTCGACATCTGTGATGACAATGCTAAATTGCTGTCTAACTTTATTCAGCAGCACTACTTACAATATGTTATTAAGAAATGGTAACAAATTGCAGTTGACTGCACTTTAGTGCGTGCAATCTGACCCTCTCAGGAAAACGAGCAATAAAAAGAGCCACAACTCCCTGCGTGGGATGGTTTCACTTTCAGGGTCAGTAGACTTTCCAAAGTAACAAGCCAAGCATATGCCGCAGCAGTTCCCCTTATGTCCCAAGAAAGACCCAATTAATTCATCAATCTGTACACCTCTGTCACTGCCTAGTGCATTTTAGCCCCTTGCCAGCAGAGCTCTATCCATTACCGGCCAGGTTGTTGAGCTCTCTCCTCAGCCTGCCTGCCAAACAGCCATCCAGGGTGGCTGCTGGGTAATTACACATTGCCTTGACAACGCACGATTGTTTTCCTAGCAGTATATTACTTCATTAGTACTTCCCAACATGCTGTATTTTTTTTTTAAATGTCACATTTTTTTCACCCAACTCAGTCCAATCTCAACTCGTCTGTATATCATAACAATCATTAATAACTGTCAGTCGGCAGCATCAGTTCAGCACACGGGCTGCCTCATTAGCATGTCCCAGCATTTGTTCTGTGGAGAGGCTGATTATTTTCTACAACAGGCCAGGCCAATTACTTTAGTGAAATGGTATCACATAAATCAAAACTTAACAAGGTGGCAAATTTGAAGTTATCTGATTCCAAGAGATACTGTAACTAATATGTCACTGTCACAAGTGCTCTCTGCAGGTATGCCGCCGCCATACCAAATATATCATCCCACAGGATCTCAGACGCTTTCTAGAGGAAATTACCATATTCAGAAAAGTGGGTATGAAAATGGGAGGGTTCAAGCAAGCTGGCTTTGGGCAGTGCAGAGGGTGAAGTGGATGGAGAAAGACTGATTCACGCTCTAATGTCTTTTCAGGCCATCTCGAGCGATATAACATTTCGGCTTTTCTTGGAGCTCAGACGTCTCCTTTTACTCTTTACATGATGATGTTCATCCATCACGTCATGACAGCTACATCAAACCATCAACAAACACGCAAACCCAGCAATCTAAAATATGCTGACACCGCACGCAGACACGCAAATACTGAACACTTAAGCTCTGCTCTGAGTGGCCTTTTTGTCTGTTTAAACTATATTTTCATTCTGCTGGGAATTCCCACAACCCAGAATGTGTGATAAAGTACACTTCTGTCCGCTAGGCACTGACACGAGAGCGATTGCAGAAGCTGTGTAAATGGGTTTCTGTTTGTTTGCCCTTGTTTCTTCTCCCTCCACCAACAGAAGCTGCAGTATGTGCTGCACAATGACTGGTTTTTACTCGCTGTTAGTTAAAGAGAGATTACCTCTCACTAAAACATTCACCTCATCTTGATGTCATTTGCTCCATTTGTTTTCCACTGTCTGCAGCACTGCCTCTGCTCATTTCTCATTTTTAAGTGAGGATTGAGGACAGATGGATGCGAACTCAAAGTTTCTGATCTTTAGCAGAAGTTATGGAGGGTTATCTTTGGCTGTATATCTCTGCTCTGGCAGCGCTCCCCTGGTGATGAAGGATTAACCACCGCAGCTGTCTCTTCCCCAGGATGATGCAGTGCAGTGCTCCCCGACACGACAGCATCACTTAATCTTAATGTCCGCTTCTCCAGAGCGGCCGCACAGGACAAAGCCAATCAGCATCACATGCCATGGGGATGGACCTACAGCTTGGCCCTGGAGTTTCTCACCCTTGCAGGCCTATTCATCAACTTCAGCCACACCAATCCCAGAGTTCTCCCCTCGCAAACCACAGCTGAGCCGCCCAGTGATGTATAGGACACTCAGGGAGGGGGGCCCAGGCCTGCCGTGCGCAAGAGAACACTTATCAGATTGCACATTATGCACTGCTTTGTGTTACTGAATGGAAAAAAAGAGGAAAGAGAAGTAATGAATGTACTCAGCCTTCCTTCAGCCCAGACCACCTATTTGCTGTGTTTAAAGAGATATCTGTTCAATAGTGCTCTAGCATTAAGGATGAGGTAGATCTAGAATAATGATCACTGTTCATTTAGATAAATTGCACTCAGAGAATCCATTTGTAAAGATCTGAATTCAGCTGGAAGCAAAGAGAAGGGGATATTTGCTCCACATCCTCCCCAAACTATTACTGGTAATACAGGATGTGCATGCCTCACAGTATGGGGGAAGCTATCTCATAATCTCATGCAGGTTGCAGTCTTTATGATATGAAAACGCACACAGCGACATATGCAAGACACATGTTACTCATCGACTTGAAAGCAAGAACAAGCTTCATTTTCTGGCCATGCGATGTTTAACATGTAATACTGCTGAAAGGGGGAGGGTTGGGAGGCGTGCAAAGCAAAGCACATATAAAGCATGGAGTTAATCACTGAGAAGAGCGCGCTGCATTGGTGCAATATCAAAGAACAAAGTACGAACACATACAGCTAATCCTTTAAAGTCAAAGACGTTTGATCGAGAGATAATCATGCCCTATCGTGACCCATCCTGATAATATAAAACTACACTAAACAATATGATGATAGCCTTCCTGTAGCAATGAGAGCACTTTGCCAACACCAGCCATCAACCCCCATTGTGAACCTGATAATAAAGAGATGACACTTTTATGATACCATAATTAACAGTGCTCTAGGATGAAATTAAATCAATATGCCCATCTAATATCATTTTCCCTAGTTATGCAAATCAAACATTCAAAGCCCTTGGAAAGTGATATGAATTGCTTTCACATTTCAGTTCACACATATTATCATATCAGACCTCTTGGGTTTGATGACATGGAGGATTGGGGGGGGGGACTTAACGATGTGAAGACCGCGCTGGGGAGATGAGAGCGACTCTGACTGCTGATTAGCTCGACGAGACAACAGGATGATAATGTGAGTGCTAAGATTAAAACAATTCTCCTTATTTCTAAGATAAAACGGTAAATCACGCCGTAGTGGGGATCAGAGTGGAAAAAAGAAATCTGGAGAATGTTACACATCAGATTTAAGCACCTCTGCTGCAGAGTAACAAAACGTCTACCGCGCCATAATGAGATAAATTATAACTTTTAATTCCCCAGAACACATGCTAGCACCCTTTTTAGAAACGCTGTATCTCTGCAGTGGGAGGTGAGGTGAAAGTATACGGCCTTTCCCTTTATGGATATGAGACAAAAGGGAGGCTGTGATGGCTGGGTGCAGACAACGCTAGCAGCGGCAGAGGGGGTGGCTAATGGCCGTGATTAATGACAATGGGCCAGAGGAGAGCTGGGACACCGGCGCTACATATATCATCCCTTCTCATCAGTCTATGCACCTCTGTGGCCTCTTCTCTGCAAACCGGCACACTACAGCAAGAAAAAAAGGAAAACACCTCATCTACTCCCAGTCAGCATACCACCGAGAAGGTTCCAGCGCGAGTCTTTATGGGCGTCGTAGATGATAGCTAAGCAGGGAAATGACATGTAGAATAAGATACAATGAGTAAAGGGGAGGTGGCCGCGTGTGTGATCACTCATGTTTTTCATGAACTGAATACTTCCTGTGCTTAAGTCGGATTTCCAAGGTCTAATCTTCCATATGGAGAGAGATGAGTTATTGGCTATTTATGAATAGAAGTGATGATGAATGGTGCTGCATTTATCTGCATAAGTAACTCCAAGGGCTGGCACAGAAGTTCAGGCAGCTATAATAAACATAGTTTGCACTCAGGGGCAGCTCTTTATTTATGAGGCTCTGCGAATAGATATTATGTGGCCATCATAGTTCCCTTCATTCCCTTGAGGACAGGACAGGAAATAGCTCCTATATATGGAATAGATTTAGAGTTTAAACTACTCTGACCAAGCTCAGCACCATCACTGTAATAAACTCTACTCAGGGTTTAGTTATGGCCATTTAATGAACTGCATTCTTATGGGAATTATAACACACTCTGGGACTTGTGGTTTTAATTAGGAGGCACCTTGTTGGATCCTAGTTAATACCTCTGACTTACTGAAAACATGGCAAATTAATCCCCAATTAATACTACAGACAGATTTAGCCATTATGAGACTGCTTTCACATAAAGGGATGAAAATATCCCATATGTTAATAGTTTAATCTTTTTTTCTGTGATGAGAAAACCATCCCCGCAGAAAACAAGTTCCGCTAACTCTTGACCTCCACTTTGCCTCCTTTAGTACGCAACAAAACCACTTCCTACCTGTGCTGGAGACTAACATAGTGGATTTATAGTGTGAAATAAAGACATTTATGCTTTTACTTTAGTTCAATTCATTTCAGTGTAAATACTGGAGTTTTAACAAATGGTTATTGCAGTGCTAAGATAATTCAAGTCATGTAATAAGCAGATTAATTAAGATAACCAGCAGTATACAAAGGAGCTGCAGTTAGTTATAACTTTAGCCAAATACAACAGCAAGACGCATGTTCTACAACACTGCATTAATACTACTGCTGCTACTATTGCAACTACTCAGCTTCCACCACCAATAATCTTAGCATAATGGTCATAGTATATGTATACTGTTCCCTAACTCCTCCTACATCCGCTAATCAAATTGGACGAAATTTACTATGCAAACTACCTAGCGTAACAGGATCATCAATTTTTACATAGCTTTTGGGAAATATTTTTATAACTCAAATCCTTACAAAATCTTACATACGCGTAACATAGACACGTACACGTTATGTTGTTGACAGTACTCTGAGGTCACTGAAATTCATGCATATATGTGAATAACTTTTCATCAAACAGTGATGCTAATAGTGCCTGTAACTGATCATGTATTCAAAAATGAATATACAGCTTGCAAAGTAGAATAACAATAAATATGTTCATTTATTATTCATTTGTTTGGTGTTTACGAACAGGCGTTTTTGCCACCATACTATATAAAGTGATAGATTATGAACATAAAAAGAAGAGTTAACACACATGTCTGTGTTTTTATACATGAGCGAGGGAACAAGCGTCATAGGCCTGGAAATAAATGAACATAGCATGGATAATAATGATAATAATGTGGAAAATGTGTGAAAAAAGACCTCAATTTCTTAACTAAATGAATATTTTTCAAACTGAACCACTAAAAATATCAAGTTTTTTCAACTTTTTCAAAACGTCCTGGAATTTTCTACAATCTATATGTAAATTTATATGCAATCAAATATAGATTTCCATATATTTAGCTACTGTTTTACTGACAACAACTGTTTTTGGTCTTATATTTGGCATTCTGGCTATTTTCACAACACAAGACAGTAGACTAGAGGCTTGTCAGGTAATGCTACAGTTACATATCTAACTTATATTAGATTTAACCCAGCAACTGCTAGCAACCACTCTGCAACCAACTGGAGAATACACTGGTGACCAGCTGAGGTTGCCAGTAGGAGTCACCCACCAGTCACTAGGCCTGTGTGACTGAGCAAATGAGATGCTGAATTTGACTACAAAATATTAATAATATTAATATGAATAACAACAACAATAATAATAATAAATACATAAATAAAGCTTTAAAACAAAATGAACTAATTTAGGCTAACTCCTTAAGGTGTTGTCAGTGCTAAAAACAGGTAACTTTAAGTCTTCACAGGAAAGAGTGAAATAATAATAATAAAAACTTGTGCACGGTCAGCTACAGAAGTCCAAGAGGATTTTAAAAATTAGAGCACATTTATATTTTCTTGCATATCTTTCTTCTAATTATTTCTGAAAGCTCTCTACTCTAGGACATCCAAACATTACAGTGAATTTAAATTCTTGCACTCGAACAGCATCAGGCTCCTCTTTCTTTTCCTGAGGGCAATTTGTTCAAGAGAATGCTGCCTTTAAACTATTCCCCTCAGGAATAATTTCTGTCCTTCACACTCAATTCTTGTTTAATTTTAGAAAACAAGCTCATAGGTAATTAGTCATTAATCCAGTCTTCTGTGTTTCAAAATTGCTTGCTACTGGCAATAGTTAGAATTTAGCTCTTTCCTTTTGCTCTTTATTGCTTATTAAATGCACAAACAAGGCATCTTGGGAGAAAACAAGGCATCTTTTGTCTCACCAACTGTTTTCTCCTATTTTCCATGGGTGCTACGTATAATTAATATCTCAGCCGTGCCGGAGGTTGTCATTTTTCAAATGGTTTCCCTGGAAATGTTCTACACCTCTTAATGGCCCTGCTAATGCTGTAGCTGTCATGTCTTGGACAGCTGCACTTTTACAAGACAAACTCAGCTGTGCCACGGGCTTCTCTGTGGACTTACTCACTCAAAGGTTTAGAGGCTGGTGCTGCCAGCTGGCAATAGAACACATAACATTTGATTAATCTTTACCTTGTGTCTATGAATGGCAAGTCACCTTCCAGTAGTGTCCCTGGTGTGCAAAATATTTTTACAATTTTCTGATGGATGATGGATTGGACAAACAGCCACAAATTCAATTGAAACCAGATGACCACTTACTGATGGCCTCCAGTGTGTTAAGAGCTGAGAAGATCTGTAAAACATACTCAAAGCATTAAAAGTACAAAATCAAAGAAATTGTAGGACTAATATATTTGGGTGTGAATAAAATACTCCGGTTCAAACATTTATACACTTGTAGAGAACCAGATGTGTAGAAGCATCTGTGGGTCAGCATCTACTAAACAGCCATAAAATGTTCTAAATTGTCACATATCATCAATCAATACAGGGCATTATTTTAAAAAACAAAAATTACAAACTATTTTTTGTGAATGATCTATTTAGGAGGAATAAGTACGACTGAAGCAATGCAACTAGATGCCAGTAGAAGGAAATTAGCAGGCAAACAATTGAGTAATTAGTGTCCATGTATATTATAAAGAAAAATAACTAGTGCTGTCAGCGTTAATCTCGTTAAAATGACGTTAACGCAATGACCGCATTAACGCGGCAAATCTCCGTTAGCGAGTTAGCGCGGATCACCCCGTGCGTGAGGCTGCTAACGCGTTAACAAGCTAACTGCGCTAAAAATAACATGGCTCGCAGGAACAATCACACAAGGATACAAACCTTGGCAACCACAGATTACTCGGTAAAAATGTATATTCCCCAGCCAGTTAATGAATAATTACTGACCGTTACTATGGAAAATCGGTCACAAGGACAATGCTGCACCAAGAAAACCTCCTTGATTGCTTTGGTCGCTAGCATAATGCTGTAGCTGCTTGTGGAAAAATTATCTGGAAACATTTGCCAACTGCTCACTGACAGGTGGTGAAAAATTTAAAAAGTGTGACCAGATCCAGAAATGGACAACATTCGCTTTAAAGTAAAAGTTGTGACTTATTCCTGCATTGTTCAAAAGGTGCAAATTTTACTTTGAAGGAAACAGTTCTCTGTTTCCAGTTTGCTCCACAGTCTTTGCAGTTTTGCTAAAACTTGGTGAGTTGTAAGCAAGTGTTTGCAGACAAGTCCATGTCTGCCATGCAAACTATGGGAGACTGCAGCAAGACTGCAGACTTCTGTGCAATTTCACCAAGGAAAAGCCAGCAACCTCCTGCAACCACTTGCCAACTGGCCTGGGAATACACACGTTTCCCTAGTGAGTTCTGGTTGATCACTGTTGGTCACTGACAGGGTCTATCTGTCTCTGAGTTTTGGCGGTCAATTTCACAGCAACTGCCTGGGACCTCTCTCAACTAGTCTTGTATTTTTTGTTGCTGGGGGGTTACTGACCTGTCTCTAGGCCTGTGTAACTGGGGTGTTAATGGTTGTAGCTTATGTCAGAAAAACATCTTTTTAGAAAACATTCCCTAATGATTGCTCTCAATGGGGAGCCATTTTAGGCCTGGCAGAAACCCTAGCTTAAAGATGAGTAAAAATAAGAAAGACAATGTTGTGTGCGATTCACAGTAACTGGCTAGCTAGCTCTGAGGATACCTATGTTCACACATTAAACTATTCTGCGAGTATAACACATTATGAATGAGCCGGAAAAATCAGTTTTGAATTTAACTTAAGGCCCAAACAGCATTTATTCTGCTTTGTGAAGAAAGGATGTGATTATACTCATCCTCTGTGAGCTTTCTAACTGTCCTCTTTGAAGACATTTTAAGTGATATATTTAGTGTTTTTCATGCAAACACGAAAAGAAAGCTCGGTTAAAATTCCTCCATCACGAAAACAAAAGATCCACTGAAGTAAAGATGTGCCAGTCGTGATAAGTAAATCAACATGATGTGTGATATAATCACTGGCTAAGCACAAGTGCTGCTGTTTTCTTCATTTCAAACACTGTCTCTTTATTCCTTTCCTGAGAACACATATTGTTGACTGTGAGATGGTTATCATAATTCATCAGAGTTCAGCTCGAGTTCAAGACAAACACTTTATATGCTTGTTACTTCCTAATAAGATGACACAACACTGACAAAGCTGCTGTTTGCACATGTGCGTCATGCATGCAGTGTGTGTATGATCGGTGGGGAAAACAAAGACACCATATAACCACCAGGTGTTGCTTGAAGTGAGAAAACCAGGAAAAAGCATTCATCAAGAAGCAAGAAGTGTGTGGTCACAGGACATATGATACTGCACAAAAACAAGCTTGCCTAAAGGACAACAAATGTAAAAAAGAATTTAAAAAGACAAAAACTGCAAGCCCCAGTTGGTTTACATCTCTATCTTTGTTGGAAGCACAGCATGACGGTGGCCCTTCAACCCCCATTTTCCAGAAGCTTAGACCTGGTTGTTTGATGAGGGCTTATCCCTCAGCTGACATATTATCGTTGGACAGGCCTCTGGCTGCGCCAAAAGAACAAGCTACGCAAAGGATTAGCCTCCACACTCGTGCTAATGCAGTCAAACTGTCAGAGAGATCAAAGCTGCTCACTCCAGATTAAGACCAATTAAAGTAGGTGGCCCTACACAAATTAATAGCTGGAGCGCTCACCTGTTAAAAGGAGGAAAAACAGTGAGAGGCTTTGTTCTCTCGGCTGAAGTGAAAAAATGCCGAGCTTTCCTGTTGTCAGTCAGTTATGTGTTATGGCAGGCAGTCAGCAAACAAAATCATTTGTTTCATGAGGTTATGAAAAACTGCATGTGTTTATTGCATGGCAGTTACACCCACACGATCTCAAACCACCAGACGAGAGCAGTTACGTCCCAATGCTAACATGGCAGTTGTGATTGCTTCCTTTAATGGAGCAATTTAAAATAATTGGCACTTTGCTTTGAAGGCCACCTTCTCATTATTAGACTTTGATTTGGCTTTTACAGGGTTGTACATTTTGTTACATAGTGCACATACTCTGTAGAGTTTAGAGCAGCCGCCAAATCCATTAAGCTAGGCTACCGAGAGGACTTCTTGCCTCCCTTTTAAAAGGTTGGAATGACTAAAAAAAAGACACTTTGTCATTTGTCAACACCGCTGGTAGCGAACCCGCGCGTAGACTTGGTTTTCTGTGCCAAGGTTTTAAACTGTGGTACATCCTTTTTGAAAATTTAGGATTATTTAGGGTAATAAGTATGACTTATTATAATCATATTTCTTCACATACTATTGGACTACAGTAAGTTTTTATAATTCACCATTCATTTACATTCACTGTCTGAAACTCCTCTTTACTTTAAAGTCAACTTTCTTCTGATTGGCTCCCCCTTTCAAACAAAATCACTGGCAGATAGGTGGGGCTTCTGTGCTCACCTCCATATAGTAAAAATATACAGTGCTGTGAAAAAGTATTTTTCACATTTATCACACTTACATGTTTCAGATTGTCACATTTTTCACAATTTGTAATATTAGATAAGCAGAGTAAACACAAAAAGCTGTTTTTAAATGACTCAATTTTTTAAGAGAAAACAGTTGTAAAGCAGCCTCAGTTCGCCACACTACCACCACCATGCTTCACTGTTGGTATGATGTTCTTTTTATGACGGCACTCAAACCTTACAAAAAGTTAAACTTTTGTCTCATCTGTCAACAGAATATTTTCCCAAATGTTTTGGGGGATCATAAAAATGTTTTTGGCAAATGTGAGATGAGTTTTTGTTTTCTTTTTGGTCACCAGTGGTTTGCATCTTGGAATCCCATGTCTCCTTTTCTTTGTTGAGTCATGAACACTGACCTTAACTGAGGCAAGTGAGGCCTGCAGTCCTTTGGATGTTGTTCTGGGTTCTTTTGTGACATCCTGGATGAGTCTTCAAAGCACTGTTGGAGTAATTTTGGTAGGCTGGCCTCTCCTGGGAAGGTTCACCGCTGTTCCAAGATTTATCTATTTGTAGATAAAATCTCTCACGGTGGTTCACTGGAGTGCTGAAGCCTTAGAAATGGCTTTGGATGATGTGTTACTTTGTTTCCTTTTGTCAGACAGGTTCTGTTTAAGTGATTTTTTTTTATTCAGCGTGTCTGGCAATAATCCAGCCTGGGTGTGGTTAAGTCAAACTGATCGCTTCTTTCCAAAGAAATGTATCTTGGGGATCAGCACATGATGATTTAAGAAGGGGGACCCTTTAAACAAAAGGTTTGGATAGGTTTGAACTTTTTCTGTAAAAAACATTGGCAATATTTAACTTGAACATCTATCATATATGAGAAAAAGCCTAACTTTAGAGTTTATTCCAAATATCCAGACCTCAAAAGCATTTGCTTTTAGAACTGAAATAAGAAACAAAAAGAGTACAGAAGGGGTTAATGGCCTCAGTTATTACAGCAAGGCGAACATCTGAGACTGAGGCATCTGAACCACAGCTGGCCAGATAGGCTGCAGGTCATCTGAGGGCCAACGGAGGCTCTGCTGATCAAGGCCTCTGCTCCTGACAGGGGGATGAATGATGACTACAGAGTAAATGCCAAAACTATAAATTTCGTCCCACACTGACCCAGAGCTCCTCTAAAGTTTATTTACATTTTCACGTAGCGTCTAAGCTTGAACGTCAGTGTCAAAGGATCTCAAGGCAGGATGAATTAGTGATTGCAGTGCGAATGCTCTAAAGCACGCATTGCAGGGAAAGTTCATTTCACTCCGACATGTCCGTTGCGAGCGCTGCTGAGGAGCAGACTGAAAGAATCTTTCATTAACTTGTCTTTTCTTGTTACTCGCTCTGAATCTTGCTTTTGACTCGATCCAGCCGAGCTGAGTAGAACCGGGTGTAGTGTCAAAACCGCTCTTGAAATACGGCTTTGTCCCGTCAATTACAAACACTAATGAGTGAATTTTGCTTCCAAAAAAAATAAAAAAAGAATCTGAAGCCAGACACATTTTTATATGTGGAAAATAAATAAATAAGCTCAGCACCCCATGGTTAACTTTCCAATAGGCTTCGCAGAGAGCTCTGTTTGATGTGGATGCCTAGAGTTGACTGTGTTTGGACAGTCATGGGGTGGAGCTGCCAGGCTTTTAACTGCTCCAGAGAACACAACCCACCACAGAGCAGCACATAGGAGTCCCTCTGTCCCGAGGCTGGACACAAACTATCAACTGAGAGAATGAGAGCGAGAACCACAGTGGGATTTATTCCCGCACAGTCCTGGAGGCTAACGCAGCAGAGCGGCAGTGAAACACCTTGAAGACCTTTGTAGTGCGATTCTCAAAAAGCATTTCATCTGCTCCACACTGCAGCGCTAAAAGAGATTAATATTAAATCTTCTATTCAAAACATTTTATTTCTCAACACTTGACAGCTACAGGTGAAGAGACGGGGCTGGCAAAAGCTTACTTTGTGAATTAAATCGTATTTAACTCACATCTGTCAAGGCAGGCAAGTATAAGATATACATTCAAAGGAGGTGGAAAGAAGTCATTGCTCCTATTTTGTGGTGTGGGAGGCATGCAATGCCTAATTTGAGAGAACGAACGTGCTTAAGTTATTACTGCAGGAAGGCAATCTGTCAAAGGAAGGCTGTTTTGGCATGTTGCATACCGCTGCTGAGATCATAGAGTCAGATTCTGCTTGCAATTACTGCTGAAGGACCTTGGATGCAGGCAGACGGCCATTAATCCTACTTCTGGCCCTGCACACTACGACATATCAAAATTCCCACTGTCCTCCATGCCACAGCTCTGGGAAAATGCACCAAAGCAGCCAAACCGCACCAGTGGAGTAATTGATGCCATCATTAATCTAATTAGGTACACTTAAATCAGCTATGGCTTACTTTGATCTGCAATGTATGGGCATTTACAGGGGAGAGGAGACCACTCAAATGTACTCTATTAACAGAACGTTACTGGAGCCGAGGATGAAAAATGAGTTAGCAGGCCGGTAGCTTCTTAAGTGATCAGAGTATTTGCTTAAGTAAAAGTAGCAGAATTGCAGTGTAAAAATTCAAATGCCCTGCATTTACAGCTTTCCTCAAATCCAGACAGTTGAGCGTTTGAGAAGAAACAATGCAGTCTTCCGTTTAAAGACAGAAATGCTTCATTTACAAGTAATGAAGTCAGCTATGCTATGGTCGTGCTTATGGTGCTCAGCGCTAGCTAATTTCACTTTAGCTGTGTCAGTCTGCTGACTTTATTAGCCCATTCTACCAAGTTCACTAAACGTTATCCTATAATTTCCACTTGGGATTGTAATTGTAGCTACTGTTCAAGAAATTATGTTATCTCTTGTTTTAGGTAACAGGGGGAAAAAGTATTATAGAAAAAAACCAATGTACATGTAGCAGTGTTGTACATGGATTGGATTTTAAATACTTAAATACATAGTTATACATGGTATATGTGTATAACTATGTTATATTTATATATGTTATATTATATTTTTGACTTTCTAATACATCATGTGTTATTTGAATGAATGTGTTATTTCAATCTTATTCTTAATCTTTGAATTACTGATGTATTAATTGTTGTCTTTGAATATATTTGAAGTTAAGTTGAGCAAACAGTAGAAAATATATGTCTGAAATGAAGGGGAGTTATAATAAAGTAGCATAAAACTAATTACAAGTATGACCAAGCATGAATTCATTTACATGCCGTTAACCACTGTTGAAAGCATGATAAAGTATGATGGTCTTTGTGAAATAAAGTGCATTAGTAAAGCAGTAACACATGGAAAAACCCACTGTCTTTAAGTATACAGTTCTTACCACTAGATTACACAGCTTGGTAAATACACGGGATTCTGAGTGTGTTCAGTTTCTTTTCCACTGACATCCATATGTACAATGAAAACAGGCTCCCTTAAAAAGTCTGCTGCCTCTTTGTTGTCATCACCAAACCATGTTGTTTGCTATACAAAGGCTGTGGTTTCATCTGAGTGAAAGCAGCACACACACTGAAGAGAAAAGGGCTTCAAAGAGAGAGATTCATCATCGTGCCTCGCCCCTCCCACTCACAATACACCTACGCATCTCTGTGATCAGGTCATTGGGCTGTTTAATGTGGTATGACATTTTATCCCCACCTTAACTGTCTTAAAGCAGTGGGTTATGCATGGAGTCACTTCAGTATCGGTGAATGCCTGAGTTTCTTTAACCCACTGATAGGTTTAGTTGGGAAAAAAAGGGAAGTTAATGTCCCTATCAAAGGAAAACGTTGACACTGCCATAACTATAGCTGTAAATGGCTTAAAAAGAGAAACTGGGAAGAGGATAAAGGTAATTTCATGAAAAGAAAAAAGAAACTTGAACTTTGCGTCCAAAAAGAAACCCACAATGAACCTGAAGAAAATGCTGGCACGGGAGAATCCAGTTCCACGAACTGCAGCGGAAGATTTTGTCACGCGTCCAGATATCTGCATAGAGTGTCATGTTATGCCCGTGCATCTGCGTGTTCTGAATAACTAGCATGACTCCCGTGCAGATGGTCACAGGATGTGACCACCTCATATCGCCTGTTCCCATCCATCTACCGCTAAATAGCTCCTTTGACACCCCGTGCCCGCGTCTCGCCTCACATGATAGCCACCATTTTGAATATAACACAAAGAAGAGATGAGCAGAAGTCCTTCTTTCTTTTACTTCCAAAACATCGCTTCACACGCATAGAGCACCCCACAAGAACTTTTGACCTGTTTGTGGCAGGCTGTGAGTCACGAGTTAGTTCTCTTGATATCACTCCTTTGAAATCTTAATGTCCAACTGCCCTTCTTCATGCCCCCCGCTCAACAGCTAAATCAGATTTATAACTACTGTCAAAGGCAGGGATGACAGATAAATTAATCTTCCCTTCACGAGTTTACATCTTGGGCATCTGGACTGCTGATCTTGCCCTAACAAGCGCAGAGGTCTTGGTGAGCTGTCTTTTAATGTTGATGTGTTCATGGCTGGAGATGAATGGCTCTGTCATAGGAATCTATTTATACAGCAGTTATATAGCAGTGCCACCAGATCCAGGACATTGCACTTGCCTAAGATGAGCAACAGCATCTGTTAGAGGAAGTCAGCAAATGACACTTTCTTTGGTTTTGGAGCACTGGTCAGTGTAATGTGTGCCTGTTACTGTCAGATTAAGCAATAAAAACAAAAACAAAACAAAACAGGAGAGCCAGCAATGATGGAAAAATGTTCTTTTCTTCATGAAACAAAGCGCACTCAGAGTTTATAATGTTTTTAGTAGAAAAAGATGTATCTGGATATGAAATTGAATCAAAATATATCGTTTTTTAGCTGATGATTGTCATGATCTTTTATTATTCATTTGCACAAAAATGAAAGGTGACACATTTTCAGAATTAATGCATCACAATGACTCAGAATATTTTAAAGTGGACACAAATAACAGAAACCAGCAACAAATCAACAGAACGGACTCCAAGAAAAGATTCTTACATTTACTTTATGGACCATAATCCATCAGGACAGGTTAACATTTTGGTGTAAGGAAGATATTATTGAACAAAAAATGAAAAACAATGCTCTTCACACGATCATCCTGTAACATACGGTACATTACTGTCTATGAATTCCAGGGAAACTTGGAAATTGTAGCTTTCCACACTGGATCAAACTGAAGATATCTGGTGTTTAATAACTGAGCACTAAATACAGACATTTACCAACAGGATTTGCTGATCATAGCAGCAAATCTGCATTTTTGTACCAATAGGAATCATCATACCAAACAGACACAAACAACCACACACAATCGATAATGAAAAAAGACTGCGTGATGATTCCACAGGAGCTGGACCCAAAGACAGGACACAAGGAAGCGGATTATAAAACCAAAATCTTTTAATCCAAAAACAAGCAATGGTCACAGACGTAAAGTCAGTCAGTCAAGGCAAATGATGAAAGCAGGAGGGACGCAAAAGGCACATGCAACTATATAAAAAATAAATAAATAAATAAAAAACTACTAGAAATCCTACAAGCTTGACTACAAAAAATGGGCAGAATAATCAATTTTAAAGATAAAACTAACAAAGACAGGAAGTAAAACTTGACAAGTGTCAAGAAATAACCAAACTACAACAGGGAGGGACTTCTCTGTAGGATAAATAGGAAAAAAAATCTCAAACCATGATATAATGTGCTGGTGAAGTAAAACAAAGTAGACTGCTAAAGGTTGCTAAAGAAGTGACACCTCAATCTAAAGATCTGGCTCGGTTCCTCGCTTAGCTAGTTCACTTCTGAAATTCTGCAGCATACAAGCATTTTCAAAATGTGCTGTCCAATTGTCGGTAAAGTGCCAGTCCATTGTTGGCAAATGGACTGGCACTTATATAGCACTTTTCTACTGTCTTCACGCACACACTCACTCTGATGGATGCATCAGGGGAAACTGGGACTTCAGTAGCTTGCGCAAGAATTCTTTAGCATGCCTGGGATTGATCGACCAACATTCAGACTGGTAGATGACCCGACCTTTCAAAAAACGATGATTATCCTTGGAATGCTTATTATCTAAAGATCTGTAAATGACAATTTAACTCAGTATTTTTCCTGTTAAAAGGAAGTTTTTCCTCCCCACTGTCACCAAGTGCTTGTTCATAGGGGTTCATCTGATTGTTGAACCGCTGTGTTGTGATTTGATGATATATAATAAATACAGGGATGGGTGACTTTTAAAAGCAGTGGTCAGCCAAGCAAACTGGGTGCAATGGACAAGTGACCAGTTGGACTGATGTTCAGCAGCACCATTAGCTTGGAATAATAAACTAGGCATCTTCCAAATTTCAATCATTAAAATATAAGTCAAAAGAAAAGAACAACATAGTCTGAGATTAACATGGTACTATCATATAATTGGTGGAGAATTGTAGCCAGCTGAAAAACAGGACCACCAGGACTGCAGAACTCAAGCTTGTCATTGTCAGCCCACCCTCCTCAGTGCCTAACACACCTCCTCACCCCATCACATGAATCCCAGTCACCACCCTCCACTGCATCTGCAACAAAAGATACTTTGAGGTCATGCTCCTCTTCTTTGTGCCCACCACAGCGTGAGAACAGAACCACTCGAGACAAGGATGACTTAAGTGGCACTAATAATGAAATAAAGTCCATCATATAAGGGAAAACCAGTAGTGCTCCGGAAGAAGCTCCAAAGCGATGCGCAAACAAATCAACTGTGAAGAATTTAATATTTAAACTTAAATTATTTGACTTCCCTCATCAAACTGCGTAACGGACTTCATTGATGATAATATGTCTGAGCTTTAAGCCGCACCCCTCTCTATATTCATCGCCCCGAGAATCCTCTGTGGGGGTTTAAAACTTCAAACAGTTCCTCATGAAAAAGTCAGAAGGTGTCAGACATGTGTTCCCCCTCCTCGCACCCCTACCCTGCCGGCTTGCCAACACCAAAGGCCAGAATTGATTTTGTGTGAAGCAAGACCAGCTCCACCCCCATCAGGGATCACCTGCCTTACTCCCTGACTGTGCCTCTCACACAGCACTAACAATCAGGGGAAAACATCAAAATACTGACAAGATATCTGTAGTTATCAGAGTATATTTTGCTAATCATGTATCACATAGTGTAGAAGAATTGCAGAGCGCGTTTTGTACAAAGTGATTTCCTGTCAGAACATCTGACGGACGTTAAATTGTTACATTTAATTTCTTTCTACTCTAATTCCACATGGATGATCCTTGTGTATGAGCTAATAAAGTGAGGTTTATGTTAGATTCACGGCAGATTATGTGAGATAAGAGCATTGTCCTTCGACTCAGAAGGCTATAAAGCTAATCTAGCTGTAAATAAAAAAAAATGCAGTATGAAAGGTCAGTCAAGAGCCAACAGAGATAAAAGTCTGAGATGGCTTTTCATGTAGGGTGATCCATTTACGATCCCCTTTAAATTAAACATTCCTTCCTGTTTGTCTGCATGTGCTCATCCTGGAAGGCAACGGCAACATGGAGCGGGTCAGTTTCTGATTTCTTTGTGTTTTGAGTTCCTAAATTTGTTGTGATCCATCATCACAACATCAAAATCTAATCTGATAAGTTGTTTAAGGAGAATTCAAAAGGCTAATCCAGTTTAAATAAGATATTTTTTCCTATGGAAGACATTTTGACTTGTCAGAGCAGGTGTAGCACAGCTGTGGCTAATGCCATTGTGTATTTAATAACATTACTAATGGCTCGGTTTGTTGTGCGTTCCAGTAAGCCAAGCCAGCAAGTGTGTTTAATAACAGGACCGGAACAGCTAAATACAAAGCAGCTATCATTAATGTAATGGCTTGCACCTGCTTTCTTCCTACTGTGACAAGTTAGCTTCCACCAATAGCAAAAATGTTGTGTTGAGCTGATTGCTCAGATTGCTTTTGTTTACTGACCGATTCAATAAATGAGTTAAAGGTAAACAGAAATGTAGTAAATATACAGTTTTTACTCAAAATGATAGTTTTGTCCGTCAATGGCAGCCATGAATTCTAGTTGACTGTTTGTTGACATTATCTGATAAATGTTCACTCCATGTCTCGTGAACTTCCTCTCACAAGTTGGATAACAGACATTTCATTGAAGGCATTGAGCTCCAATGACTACTATCGCCACTCCATCATAGACAGAATTACAGCTAACAGCTTCTTCTCTAAATATTTCTCGTCTGGCTGTGCTTTGGGTCATTGTTCTGCTGCAGGAGGAAATTGACTCCAATTATTTGATAATGTTCCTCATTCCTAGATCTGAAATCAACTTACCATAAGCTAAAATGTTCCCGTGGTTTACGGTATAAAAATGCATGTGCTAATGTAATGCAACTATTATACCTCATTAGCAGGCTACTCAGGAACCATCCTAACATTTCTGTCTGTGTCTTTCAACAAAATACAATGTTGATATTTAAGGACATAGGAGAATCTCTTTGGGTTCCTTTGTTGTGGTGTAAAACTGGATATTTAAAATCATGTGATTCTACTAGTACGGATACTTGTTTCTAAATTCCCGGCACTGTGGCATCCCTAACATGTATCAGTTTTTTCTTATCTTTCACTCTACAGTTGAAATTGTTGAACTTCCATCAAGAAGACCCGCACCCAGGTGTCACCTCTTCACTGTTGCTGTTAGCTCGTGTTTTGTGCTTACTTTTTAATGAACCTGCCAGCTGAGGATCAGTGAGGATCCCTTTCTTGAACGCTTGTTAGTTATCCACCGGGGTCTTCCTCTTGTCTTTATATTCTAATCAGAGTTGTTTCATGAAGAGAGTACTACACGCCTTTGCATGAAATTGTTTTCATGTTTTTAGCCAGTTGAAAAAAATTCTCGTTTTGTTCTTTTGTAATAACCTCGTAGCATTTTAACATGCTAAATTTGCAATCGGAGGCACAATGTGAAATTTAAAAATTAATATCTGTACACCTACATAGATTCCACTATAAATATTTACTGTTATATATAAACTTAATTCATCATTTCTGATCATTTTAACAAACAAGTGCAATTTCGTAAGTCATCTAGAAATTATCCTAAACTTCGAAGCAGTAAGGTAGTAAAGCTTTGTTATTATTGCTGGTTGATACTTTAGAGAAAACTACAAGAACACAGTTTGAAATAAACCCAAACACTCACAGAAGTTTAAGTTCTAGCATTGTCACAGATAACGCTTACCTCAGCACCAGCAATCAATGAAACTGCGAGCGAGTCGCGCAGTACTTTACTAAAAGGATACCTAAACACATTACAAAACCAAAGCTGAACATAAAATCCTAATGGCAAGCTAACATTTAATGATGTGTTTAAGTGCTAGGGAAGTTTATGCATTATGATAGAGCATCCATAAAAACTCAGTTTAACACAGCTGACTTCACTCATTAAATATTAATGCATTTTAACAGATTTGACATAATGTTATTTTCCTACCTGCTAACAACATGTGTCATTCATGCTATGTAATAGCTTAATAAAAAGCATCTATAAAGCAGAAGTGAAGCATATGAAAGGCCCAGAACAGGCAGGGAAACTAGCAGCCATGAATGTGTTTTAGGAGCCTGGCGTCAATGTGTGAGACGCAACTTCCTTATTTTTAACACTGGGCACTTCAACCACTGGCTTGATGTCAACCTTTCATTCTAATGGACAGCCACAAAGCTGACAGGCCGTAAATCAGAGGAACTATAGAAAGCCATTAGTCCTGGGATACACAATAAAAAGCGGTAATGGTCTCATAAAGCCTGCAACACCACAGCAGACATTCTGATTCTGTCTATTAAGGGCTGCACAGAGCCTCGGATGAGTGAAAATAAGGAAGCCATTTTTCTTTTGTGCATTGTTGCCTGGGGTCTCGTGCTCATGATCAATGTACAGCAAGATGCACTGCGCTGAGAGCTATTTATTTACACTGTACTCCAGCTGAGTGAATATTAGAGGAGAACATTGTGATTATGAAGTGCTTCTATTGAGCCTCTATGCTACAGATGCCTCATTGATTTACTGTGAGTTGGTTATAAATGCCATATGTGCTCAGAGTGCTGGTTATGGAAACAAGAACAACAGTTTACATTAGTTTTTATAATGAGCGCGTTGTCATACTCAAATTGTAAACAACAACATGCTTACCTGCAGTGGTATGTAACGGATTTTATTGGCTCATGTTTTAAGAAATATGTCTTTAACATTTTCTCCTTTAGTCTTGTATAATGGGTGGGAGTGGAACTTCATGTCTACTGTTAATAGCAGCAGTAATAGTACTCCTCCTCTAGGAAATATGAACAGCTTTACCAGATTCATGGTAATCTATCCAATAATGTTGAAATATTTCAGTCTGGGACTAGATCTACAGACCACAAACAAACTGGCATTATCATCCCCATACAGCCATGACTAAAAATGACATAGGACTATATAACAGCAACATCTCGTTCTAGTGATCTTCAGTCTTTATCTTTCTAAAGCTTGCTTTTGTTACTCGGTGTCAGCCAGAGATATCACCATGAAAAGAATTCTTTGAAACTGCTTTGTACTGATAAAACACCCAGTTTCTTCCCATTTAACTTTTCCAGTGTTTAAACTATGACTAACGCATTTCTACAGGACGTCACAGACTGTAGCTCCAAAACCTCAGCAGAAATAATCGAAACTTTGGGGATGGTTGTGTAAGACTTAAGGTTTGTGTTTTGTTTTACATTTATTTTAACTATATCTGTTTTCCCTATTGTTGGGAAGGCTATTCCAGAAGTTTAAAGTTAGGCTGCTTTATCCATTACAATACCAGTTTTGATGTGTACTGGGTGTTAATGTCATACTGGAACAAATAATTGTGTCCACGTTTCAGGTTTTGACAGTTGTTACACTGTTCTTAGGTTTGGAAGTCTCGCGTTTACTCTTTCAAACATATCTTATGTCCTTGAGGCCAAATAGCTCACTTTTTGTCTTATCTGACCATAAAAGGTTTCTCCAGAAGGTCTTTGGTTTGTTCATGTGGGCAGCTGTTAGTGTCACTAAAGTTTGAAGGTGTAGATTTTGGAGGAGTGACGTCTTTCTCGTGGACAGTTAATGGCAGGCTAGAGTCTTGGTGGTTCATGGGTTGTTCCTAAATGGTAAATGGCCTGTATTTGTATAGCACTTTGCTTAGTCCCTAAGGACCCCAAAGCGCTTTACACGTTCAGTCATCCACCCATTCACACACTGGTGACGGCAAGCTACATTGTAGCCACAGCCACCCTGGGGCGCACTGACAGAGGCAAGGCTGCCGGACACTGGCGCCACCGGGCCCTCTGACCACCACCAGTAGGCAACGGGTGAAGTGTCTTGCCCAAGGACACAACGACCGAGACGGTCCGAGCCAGGGCTCGAACCGGCAAGACGAACTGCCAACTCTTGACGCACGATCGCCCTCCTGAACATCAGATCCTGTCATCTGAAGGTGACAATCTGGGTCTTCTTTCAGACACTGGAAAAGTGGCAACATATCTGCATAACTTAGACTTATGATGATTAACAGTTGTTTGAAATGATCTTTGAATCTGCAGTTGTTTAGAAGTGACTCCATGACTTCCCAACTCGTGTAAATCTACAAGTCTCCTTAGATCTTTACTGAGTTCCTTGGACTTGTTCTCAGTATTGGTCAATCCAATGAGTTCTGTCAAACAAATCTTTTTTCACCCAGCAAAGCTGTAGTCAATCAAGTTCACTGATGAGAAGTCAATAGGCCTCGGCCTTGTCAAGAAAAGGCACTGTAGAAACTTTAAAGTCATTAAAAATATGTGCTGTACAATGATTCCACCTGAAAAAAGAGCAGTTCAAAGAAATTGTCCAAACCCAAAATCTACCCTGACATGCCCATGATGAATGAATGTAAACCTCTGACCACAAGTGTACAAAGTCAGTGTAGCTTCTAATTGAGTTCATATAGAAATAGAGCAGATATTTGTCTGTGAATCCAGTATGCTCAAACTAGACTCGAACTCTCAGTGCAACTGTCTCCAGTTTATGCTGCATTTGAGAAAGTGTAATGTTGTACATAACTGGTAAAAACAGCTCTGAATAGTCACCTTCCAGAAAAATTTCAAGAATAAATACAATGTGGAGAGACAAAATGCCAACATTTTGGACTGATGATTTTAAATAAGCTTCAAATGAAGGCTGGTGGCTCATGATAGCTTTCGATGTTCAACATAACAAATCTAATTTACCAGAAAGCATCTTTTTGAAACCACGCCAACCTTATTTAGCTATTCCAAAACCCGATGCCAGATGTCTAAATAATTTCACCAGATCAACCCAAATTTCCCCTCTCAAAAGATAAGAAAGTGTTCTGAGTGACATTTCAACAGGCTGTTCCCAACTTCCAGCAAGATTGAACTCGCCTGAAGACAATGACAAGCTCCTCTCTGTCTGATGTCACTTCCCATTTCCAGGCCGACTGCTATCTGCTACTGGCTTCTGCCAATAATAGCTCATCAAAACAACACAAGCCTTCTTGGCACCAAAATAAAGGCTGCGGTCCGCGTCTGTGCCACTCAGTTGTCAATTAAGACTCCTCTTCACACTGACACTTGTGACTTAAAAGAAACAGTCGAGAATGTGATGAATTTGAGCCGACAGATGAGAAGGCAGTGCGCTGCGTTGCAGTACCATAGTGCGCTTGAGATATGGATAACAACTGACACAACTGGCAGGTCTTATGAAGTTTGATTTCATTTGTCAGGCTTGCTTGCTCCCTCACTTTTCAATCATCGTGATAATAGCTCATTCTGATCGCCTGAAGACACTCACTCTCACTTCCATTTAAAATGCAAAGACATAAATATAGTAGGTGCCGCTATGGGCTGCACATCAAGATGGCATTTGTTGTATCCGAGAGTCTGTAAATTCATATGTTTAAATGCATGTGATATAGGTATCAGCGAGCATACTGAACCGGGTTCGGGTGCTTACAAAGGTGTCGTGATCTCTAGAAATGACAAAGTTTTGCAAAAGAAATAAATAAAAATGAAAATACATATAAATGAACACATATCACATAAACCATAAATGACAAGGAAATAACCATCAACCTTGGTATTTGATCGCTAAGTAGACAAATGGAGCAGTAAGTGTCCAAGCCTGTCTCGGCGAATACCTTGCATGCTTGTCTCCAGCCGACCACATGACGCTAATTCCCGACTGAAGCGCTCCTCCTGTGCAGCCCTAATCCTGCCTGAGAAATGTGACAAGATCATTCTTAAGGCCTACTTTAGTCTGAATAATCTGCCCATCACAGACATTCATCCCAACCTGCACAGCGCCCCCAGCATCATAACACGCTACCTGTATGTTTTCACCACGACTTAGGCGCCATAAATTAAATCTACACAAGCAAAATGTCGGTGTATGTCCATGTGGAAATGTTACATTGATTGCACTGCAAACATTATGAACAGTGTCCAGAAGTATTACTGCAAATGATCAATTAATTGCGTCAAAACACAACAGGAATTCTTAAGTTATGATAAACAATTTATTAAGCTCTTTTCTTGGTTTGCTTGTTTGTTTTATATTCTTGCAAATGTATTAATATCTTGATTTTTGGAAATGGTGATCCAACAAACAAGAAATTCGCCAAAATAAATAAGCCCGACCAAGTTGCGTGCCATAATCTCATGAGTGCATTCCTTGTTTTCTTAAAGCTAATAAAGTACAGTACAGTGGATCTCACAGGCGCTTCTTGAAGTTTCCACAAAGTTCTGTACCAATAATATGGCAGCTGTCAGATTGAATTGAGCGACTGGTTCCCGGCTCTAACATGAAGGTTAGGTGAAGTTAACTCTTCTTTACAGCATGACTACAAGCTGCCAGGATCCTCACCTTCCTGATGGCAAGTGGACGACAGCATATAATCTCCACGGGCTTTACTTTCTACTCCTGACCAGCTTTAACTAATTGAGAAGACAAAGTGAAAAAGACCCTTCACTGCCACGATTTTGGCTGCACCTCAACTTTTCTAACTCTCTCAGTCATGCTGCGCTCCTGTCGTCTGACTTCCGGCGAGACGGCATAAGTTCTTCGTGTCAGCTCCAAGTTGAGAGCTTGCAAATGAAGTCAACGCTGCAGTATTTGACACTCAGATTGGGGCGTGTGTGTGGGTGGGTGGGGGCGAGGAAAATATCTTGGGTGTAGTCAAGGGGAATGGGTATGACTTCTAAGTATCTGAAATGTCCTGTCTTAAACACATAATATCCGTAATACTTCCTGACACATTCGCCTATAACCTCTTATTCTGTGCCAGCTTCTGTGGGTCCCTTTTTTCTCTCTCTGGGCGTAGAAGAAAAGCAGTCTATTTTCTTGTCATATTTGCTTGAAAGGGGACTCTCAACTTGGAGTCTAATTTCCTGCACTTTAAAGACAGTCCACATGCAAGGTGCATTACCATGCTATCAAGGTGATGGGAGCAATTTCAAACTGTCAGTCAGTCATGGAAATATCAGAGAGACTTAATGTCTAGTGCAACCTGTCAAAGGCTCCTGTGAAGAGGTGGAGAGCATAATCTGAGTTTTATTCACTCAGTACCATTTACTTGTCAGTGTGGCTCTCTGTTTCACTCTAGATGGTAGCTCATAAGGAGATGGGGATATAATATGCCCATATGTATAGAAATATATATGTATAGAAAGTGGGAGAGAGCTACTTAAATGAAGAGGTCACTATGGCAGGTTTAAAAATATATAAGAAGACAAAAGACAAAGCAGGAAAATGTAGAGCTGCTGCATATCAACAGAGAGCACTTATGTACCAAGTACCATAGCTTCACCCCGAGTATAAAACTGCTCCATCTCGTATGATCTTACAGCGCTTGCTTCACAGACAGCAGTTAGTTAAGGCTGTTAATTTCCCGATAGACGCACCACTCTGGGTGACACACTGGGGCTGTACTTAACCATTATTAATGTGACAGGCCTCACTGCAAAGCAAATCAATTAAACAGGAGCAATCACCATAGTCTGGATAACGGCCCTTTTAAGGCTGTTTTCATGTGACAAGGAGGTCCTCGATCCGGGCCTCTGCGCCGAGACCTGACAGGTCAAGAAAGCGGCATGAAACAATAGCACCTTCTAACCATCATCTCCCCTTTTTACCTGTCAGATCCAGTCGGCCTGTCTGGCTGCTGACGCGGCGTGCCCTGCGCCGCCTGCCACAAGGTGAATTTTCATGTCATGTCGAGGGAATTTCTTATTCCATTTGCTCGACATTATAATGCCGCATTTATCGACCATATCCTCTTTTTGAAAGCTATATGTCAGGGCGGCTGAGTTTTTGTCATTTTTTCCAACAGATTCAGTTACTTGTCCCTTGTGATTAGCTCAATGTACACGTGCAAGCATAAAGGGAGCATAATATCAAAAGTGGAGCACTTACTTACCTTTGCACTTTTCGGGCGATTCCTTCGCTTGTGACCTCTGAAGTGTCTGAAAGGGTGGAAGGAAAGCTGCTTTCAAAAAAAACACCACTTTTTACACTTGCTCACGATGTTGGTTCTCATTCCATTTTTTATAAAAAGACAAAAAATGATATAAAACCAGCTGAATAATATTACAAGCATGCTTTTGTCGAATCAACCCTGTTGTGCAGACCATCCATCAGCCCGCAAAACTGAATTATGCAATACCCATTATATAATTATACATTATACAATACAGTCATGATAGAAGCTCCTGACAGGGTGACCCTAATTGCCATTGTTTTCCATTTTTAATAATCCCCAGAGATAAATTGTCAAGTCGTCTCCAGTGCTTCAGCACAGAAAAACCACCACCTGAAAATAAAATGAAGACTAAAAGCTAAACTAAAAACACAAAAAGTGCCACAAAGAGGACAGAGGAAGGTCTTCACCTCTGATGTCGCTTATTTTACTTCCATATGAATCCTCAAAAAAAAATCTTTTTATGGGCAAAATGTAGAACCGAATAAAAATTGTCAAAGCGATGTGAAAGATGCTTTCTTTGTATTTTCTTTGCCCATTAGGGCTAAAGATAAGCATGGCCCTAATGGTTAACAGAACAGAACTCAGAAAAATAGAAAAGCTGTTTCTAAGGATCATTACTGAATGTGTGTTTCTAAAACACATGGATTAAAAATCTAATTTTAGATGATAAATTAGGGCTATGTTTTTGGATATTTTTAATAAAGGTCAGAGAAGATGCTTTAATGAAGAAATGTGCATGATGAAAAAAGAACAGGGTGAATTAAACCTGATTTATTTTTTTATTTGCAGAACTTAAAGTTCTGACATTTTTGCTGAATTCATTATTAAATGTGAGCTGGAGGGAACTTTTGTAGAAGAAAACGTGAATTAATCCTTTAAAAAAATAAACAAACTCTTAATATTTAATAGTAAAGCCCAGAGATAGGCTTTCTTTCAGTGTAATCACCAACTAGAGGTACCCAGCCCTGCTTGTAAACGTTTGTATTTGCATGGATTCCGGGTGATTCATAAATGTGTCCTTGTGTGAAATACTAGCGGGAGATTTCAAGCTTTCTGTTTAAAAGTAATGAATTGCGGCGACGGAAAAAAAAAATGTGAAGCCATTTAAGGATAAAGCCGAGAATTTGGTGTCTGCCGCTGCGAGCCATCCATCACGTCCACAATAAAGGAGCTTTTGCCTGACGGTCGAAATTTATGGTCGCCCTTCTCTGCCCTAATAACTCAAAGCGCTGTGTCAGAGCCTGACAGCCGTTGCCGAAAACAGCACCCCTTTTATCAATCAAAAAACACTTGCATATGTTTAACTTTCGCCTGATCAGCAAGACATTTATAGGCTATTGAGTAATAAGATAAGTGGGTCTATTTCGATGGGAAGAAATGTGGACGCTTTAATGATTAATGGCAGCCACAAGAGAGTTTTTTAAGCGCTCTTGGAACAAAAAGAAGGATTTTTTGGCATGAGTGCGGAGGAAATGTGGAGGTGTATTTTTTAATTTCCTACACCCAGAAAAAAAATTATAATAATGATAATCACTTGGAAAAATTACATGCTATTAAATCAGTGTCTGTAGCAGAATTACAGCGCCATATAAAAATACCTTGGAGCTTATCTCCAATTAAACAAATTGCTGTTTTGAGTTTGACCAGACCAGGCGGTGTAAAGCGGGCCTGTGCGGTGATGGAGCGGTTAGGGGAGATAATACAACACGCATTATCTGCACTTGTCGTGGATTCACTTTACAGCTTTTGACCTGAGCATGGCTGAGAAGAGGCAAAAAATAAATAAATATATAAAATAAATCTGGAGACAGCTGACTGGCAGGACAGGGAACTGACAGATGACAGGCTGTGATTGAGGGAGAAAGTTGCCGAACATGTGAAACATGGCGATAGATGTCGCACACTGTAGGCAGGGATGTGACCTTACAAGTCCCTCGCTTGATTACTTATTTATTTCCCCTAAAAGAAGAGAGTAGGAGTGGACAAAATATCACCTGCGGCTAAAATCTGCTTTAAAATCTGCATCTTCTTTGCATAACTAGACTGCAGTTAATAAAGGAGACGGTGTTTGGACCCAGTTACCTAAAACAATAAAGTCTGCTGTCCAAACGTTTCAAAACAAATCTTCTCATAATCTTTGTCATCTTTATTCCCTGGTCCCCCAAAACCACACAGGATGCAGGTGCAGCGCATGCGTCAAAGTGCCAATTACGCAAAAGGCGCGTGTAAAGTCTGGAAATTAAAAGCGCTCGGAGTGGGTGAAATATGAAACAGACACCCGTGTGAGCAGGAAACGTCACATTACCTCGACCCTCTGATCACATCGGCATCTCTTTTTGATTGGGGGGCTGCACGGGCAGCAATCCGCGGACTGATTCAGATGCTGCTAGTGAGGAGGCGGAGTGATTCCTTCTGCCCGCAACCCACGTAAACCGTGCCCGCTCTCGGACCCACAGCCAGTGTCAGAGCGACGCCGGAGATGAAGCAACGAGGCTGAGAAGCGCACGGATTCTGCTCACACTCTCTCGTCTCTTCCGAGGATTTAACTGTGATTTTCTTTTATTTCTGGCAGCGGCTCCAACCGTCAGACGTTTTGAGTGCTGGCTTTCTTAACCCTACCCATGGCATTTTTCAACCATTTATAGGAGAATTGGGTCATGATCACATCGCCCACGGTCTCTGTCCTGAGAAATAGCACAAATCCAGCGTGGGAGAGCGGCTCCTCGGGGGAGAAGGGAGCAGTCAAGATAAGCCAACTATCCGTCCACAACTCCGTCTCTCCCGCAGACCCTTTTCGACAAGCCAGTCGTCTTCCCATAAAGGTTTTGAAAATGCTTACGGCACGGGCAGGACACATTTTACACCCGGAGTACCTACAGCCGTTACCGTCCACTCCTGTCAGTCCCATCGAGGTAAGCGCTACAGCGAATAAAATAAAACACGAACGTTATTTTTATTCGCTTATTCTCAAACTACAGCGTGTTTACTCCGAAATTGCAGGACACCAGAGCTCCCACCCCGACACGAGTGGACAAACTGTGGTCAAGATTTTTATTTAGGCTATGTGTTGAAACACAGTAGAATAAACTGTGCTCTCGAATTTCTACTTACTTCAGACTTTAACGATCTTTTTATGCAAACTGATGCCAATATTTTGAATGTCATTCCGTCGTGTTGTACAATCTTATCTTCCAGCTAATGTAAATCAGCTACGTGTGTGCGCCTTCCTCCTTTACATACCTATTATGCTGAGTTGTTTTGAGTTTCATCCCGAGATAAGTTTATGCGCAGTGCGTAAAATGCGCGAAACGGCGATGTGACTATTTATCGCAAAATATTACATGTACGTGTGAGTGTTTTCGTGAATTTTGTTAACGTTGTGTTTGTTTCAAATTCTCAGCTGGATGCCAAGAAGAGTCCGCTGGCCCTTCTGGCCCAAACGTGCTCTCAGATCGGCAAACCGGATCCGCCGTCCTCCTCCAAGCTGTCCTCTGTAACCTCCAATGGATCTAGCGACAAGGAGGCCAAATCCGGCCCGCTGAAGATGAGCGACATCGGAGCCGACGACAAATCGAGCTTCAAACCTTACTCAAAATCATCAGAGAAGAAGGACTCGAGCAGCAGCCTCAGTGGAGATAAAACCAGTTTCCGAGTGCCTAGCGCCACCTGCCAGCCGTTCACCCCCAGGACAGGCAGCCCCGGCTCCTGCACCTCCGTTTCTCCTCTGCCATCTGAAGGCAAAGCGGGGGACAAGGAGGAAAAGAAGGAGTCTGATAGCAATAAAAGCACGACGACGGAGAGCAACGGCAGCCACGGGATAAGTGGAATTACCTCTGACGGCAACCAGCAACAAGAAAACACATCTGGATCCAAGGCTGTTACATCAGACTCCATATCTGTAACCTCGTCATCCTCCTCCGTCCTCGGCTCCGGGCTGGTGGCCCCTGTCTCCCCCTATAAGCCCGGTCATACAGTTTTTCCTTTACCGCCTGCTGGTATTTCCTATCCTGGAAGTTTAGCCGGTGCATATGCGGGTTATCCGCAGCCGTTTCTCCCTCCTGGAATGACCCTTGACCCCACCAAATCCAGCAGCCAGCTTTTAAGCGCACAGTTTGCTGCTGCCAGCTCGCTGGGATGCAGCAAAGCGGGAACGAGCCCCTTGGCTGGAGCATCCCCACCGTCTCTAATGTCTGCTAGTCTGTGTCGAGACCCCTACTGCCTGAGTTACCACTGCACGAGCCATTTGTCCGGCGCATCCAGCGCTAACTGCGCACACGACTCTGCGGCAGCTGCGGCAGCTGCCTCTGCGCTCAAGTCTGGATACCCGCTCATGTACCCGACGCACCCGTTACACGGCGTGCACTCCACGACCCCTTCTTTCAGCGGACATCCCTTATATCCTTATGGGTTTATGCTGCCCAACGACCCCCTGCCGCACGTGTGCAACTGGGTGTCGGCGAACGGACCTTGCGATAAGCGCTTTTCATCCTCCGAGGAGCTCCTCAGCCACTTGCGGACTCACACGGCCTTTGCCGGCACGGAGAAGTTGATATCTGGGTACCCGGGATCGTCTTCTCTTGCTAACGCTGCTGCTGCTGCTGCTATGGCTTGTCACATGCACATGCCTCCAAACGGAAGCCCGAGCAGCCCGAGCACGCTGGCCCTCAGGGGCCCTCACCACCCCCTCGGACTCAGCAGTCGCTACCACCCGTATTCAAAGAGCCCCCTGCCCACTCCCGGAGCCCCGGTGCCCGTGCCCGCGGCTACCGGACCATATTACTCCCCGTACGCCTTGTATGGACAAAGACTGACGACAGCATCGGCCTTAGGATATCAGTAGTGACAGAGAATTACACATTTATAAAGGAGATTTAGGCCCAATGAGTTTTATATTGTACTTAATGCAGGGATTGGATCCAGGTGGGGATCAGTGTATTTATTTGCGATAGCTTCAAGCGTGACTAAAATAAAAAATAATTATAATATAAAATTTCAAAAGCCTCAATGTGCATTATTTTTACACAGGAGAAAAGCGTCTTTACAAGTTAAATAAAGTTAGGACCCTTTTTCTTTCTTTCTTTTGAGTAATGTGGAGTTTATTGTTTATTTTATTTATTTTTCGACTGGTGGGGTTTTGTAAAGCAAAAAGTTATTTTAAAATGTGTCTTACTCAGAGGGATTAGGGGGCTGCCAGAGCTGAGTGCGTGACGGAGTGATGGACGTGGAAAATCAATCAGAGCAGTTTCTTACAGAACTGGCATCGATTTATTTTATTTTATTTATTTATTTTTGGGGGGGAGAGATAAACGTTTCATGAGGGCGTTTGATTTACCTGAAGGGTATATTTAAGACAGCTGTTTGGTGAGAGGTTTTTTTTAAAATTTATTTTTATTTTTAAGCATAGGACAGGGTCAAATCAGGTCAAAAGTTTTAATTTACAATAAGGGTTGTTTTTTTTTCTCCAGTAACATCTTGTTTTGTTTTTGCTGTGTTAGTTTGACTATATATATATAATTCATTATTTAACTGATCCATATTTTATTCCTAAAGTTGGGGAAGATGTATAATATCTGACTGACATTTATGGCAGAATTTTGAATATACTGCCTTTTATTCACAACTGTGTTTTTGCTTCTGGTCTCACCATGAGGCTCATAATGGGGTTTTTAAAAGGGCCCAAGGATAAAGAAGCAATAACTGCAAAACCTTTGAAGTTACAGAGGCTTCTATGAGCATCTGCTGTTTTTATTTTATTAAGTTTTAGTAACAAGAAGCAGGAAAAAAAGAAGAAGAAAAAAAAACACCACTTGGTGCTGTAGCTACAGTAGGTGTGTGTGTGTGTGTGTGTGTGTGTGTGTGTGCAAATGTGTGCTCAGATACAAAATCTTTTGGGCTCATCAAAACATGCTGAATCTTCTCAATCACGCGGTCATGGATTATTGTTTCATTAACGAAGACAAATGAGCTACTGATACCAGCGAGGCGCTCGCTAAACAAAGATTTACGATGACACCAGATGTGGGACGTTTCCACAGCTTTTGTGATTGCTGTAATGAAGCCATGAAGCAGAGAGCATGAAATAAAGTGAGGCCTAACTATTTAATCAGCCCCCTTAAAACAAATCAACTAAATCAAGCCAGCAGTGTCATTATCCATCCTCAGTAAATCAGGCTGTTCTCCAGCAATAAAATCACCATCATTAATGGTCAGATGTCATATTCATCAAATCCAGCCATCCTTCATGTAGATGAGGCCTAAACATAGCTCAGTGATAGATGGTAATAAAGCTGCTAACCTATATTTCAGCACTGGGACCAGTCAGCCACGGAGCCGGCATAGATCATATGTGATGCATCTTTTTTCATTTACAAACAGCACATTAATATGATGTGAACAAATTGGGTTACGATCTCTGAACTTATTGCTCAAAGGCTGATTGATGTTTGACTCTGCCGAAGAAATTCACACATCTTCACAAGCAGATAAACCCGCTAATAAATGATTCAGTTTCAGTTTAGTTTTATTAGCAGTGGTTAATGAGCTAGTTTAAATTTAAGGATGGGCCTAAAAGTCTGTGCGTGTGACGAGATTAAATGTGAACGTGCTTATTTGCTTTGCGTTGTTAAGTTGTTTTTCCTGACTAAAAAAAAAAAGAAAGGGTGGCTTAGTGGTGTAGTGGTTAGCCCTCTCCCCTCACAGTATGAAGGCCCTAGGTTTGAATCCACTGGCCAGCTGGGAAGTCTGCCTGTTGTTGTCCCTCCTGATACTCGCGCTTCCTCCCACAGACATGTTTATCAGTTTAACTGATGAGTCTACATTGGCTGTAGGTGTGAATGGTCGTCTCTCTATGCTTGCAACCTGTCCAGGGTGCACCACACCTTTCATCCAGTGATAGCTGGAACAGGATCCAGCCCCTGACCCGCCACCCTGAACTGTACAAATGGATGGACTTTCAAATAATCCTGAACCTAATGAAGTGAACAGCATTTTGTTGCTATCAGAAATGATACTGTAACTTGCCGTCTTTAGTTTTGAATTCAAATTAAAGGACAAAAAAGAAAAGAATAAAAACATACATTAATATGTTGTAAACCCAAACAGCAAAACCCTAGAGGTGTGTGAATGGTCCGCAGTGCTAATTCACTAACAATACTGTAGATTCCACAATGTTTTCATTCTGTTTTAAGAGGAAGAAACAAGCTAATATCTAAAGTAGCGATTCCTTTTAAGCTATCTGCATTATGAGTGTTGTAGCACAATCTCCAGCCTTTGTGGTCTCGCACAGCATCAGCGTTTTGAATTTCGTATCCTACATTTTCTCTGGACACAGATTATTGGCAGGCTTTATTAGTGTTTATTACATTAACCGTGTTAGTGGGCTTCACATATAGCAGTTGCAAATTAAGTAAGCCCGATCAAAACAGATATTTTCCTTTTTCAGCAGGAAAAAGAAGCAAACACTTGGTTCTATTTGAAAGAGTGCTTATTAATAAAAGGTATGAAACAAATAGCTAATCTTCCATATTTAAAAACATTTTGTAAACACATGTCAGTCACATGGAGAAGTACACTCCTGCATTCAACAAACCTTCAAAATCCATAAAATTAGAATCAGGGGTTCCAGGTTTGTGCCAATGGTAATAACGTCTTTGGGGAGTGACAGGCAGAACCTGCCTTATTTAAACCCCAGACATGTGGTGTTCTCCTTGCTATTGAAGTGTGTGGTGTCATCATGCCAAAGTCTAAAGAGGTTGTTTCAGAAGTCTGAGTCTGGGAAAGGATTTAAAAGGATCTTCAAATTATTTGCAATAAATCACTGAATTGCCAAAGACAAATTCATCCCAAAAACAGACTCTTTGCAAAAAAAAAAAATGCCTCCAAGAACTTCCTAATCTGCTGAGTTTGCAGGTATCTCTCACAGCTGTTGGTGTCTGCGATCCGAAACAGAAAGCACAAATCTGACCTGCATGGAAGGCGCACCAGGAGAACAAGGAACGTTAGAGCAAGACTACAATTTGACAGCGAACAATTAAGCAAAGATCAGGCTTTTTGGAATAGTGTGCTCCAGACAAATGTATTAAAGATGGAGTTCTCTGGCTGCAGTAACAGTAAAGACATTTGGCACAGATCGAAGACAGCCTCTCAGGAGAAGAACCTCATACCACCTGCAAAGCATGTTATGATTCGGGGTTGTTTCACTGCCTTGGGGTACAGGCAGCTTGCAGTCACTGATTCAACTAAAACAAGTGGTTAAGATCATGTGGGGCCAATCAGTCCTGAAGCTGAAGTTGAACTGAAAACTGACTTTTCAGCAGGGTAATGATTCTTAACAAATCCCCAAAGAACATGAGGAACTACATGCAAGAAAAAAAATTTGCAACTAGGAATCTTGCCGTTTTGCAAGGAAGAGTGAGCAAAAAATTTACCCGACAGATGCCAAAGACTGGAAGACAAGTATGCAAAATTTCTACAAGTAGTTATTTCTGTTAAATGGCAAAATGATTACTTCTGATGCCAAGATGTAGCTGCTTTTTTCAAAGATGAACATTATCTCTATTTAGATATCTTCCGTCCAAAATTTAAAAAAATTCCTAGTTGCAAAATGAGGAGGCTGTGGGTCGTCAACCAATTGGCATGTCGATGTTTCAATCCCTGGCTCCATCAGTCTGCATTTTTAAGTATCCTCAGGCAAGACAGCGAACCCTAAGATGTGCCTGATGCATCCATTGAAGTGTGAGTATTTGTGTCAATACGGCTTGAAAATCACTATATAAGTACCAGTCCGGCTATTATATGAACTCAGTGATGGAATCGGCTAATTTTGTGGTTGTGCTGAAAATTTCCATTGGATGAACTTTTTTTTTTTCACATAACTTTCTATCCCACCATGATGAAGTCTACCCATCTGTTTCTATGTGACAGATGATGTCTTTTCCACATGTCTGAAAGAAAAATGCAGCCAGGAGATGAGACTCTGGCTTAGTGACTCCATGCTGAATCACAGGGATGGCCCCACCTGTTCTGCTTTGAACCACACCAAAATCAAGAGTCACGGCCTATCACCTAAGGAGGAACAGGCCGGCGCAGTACACCCTGGGAGAGACGCATGCCGACGCTGAAAAAAAATGGTCACCTCAGCACAGCTGCGCGCCATGTGTTGCACTTTCCGTGTCAAGTTCTGGTTGAAGGCAGTGGACACCATCGCTGCTATGCCGAGCTGACGTTCCCTCACAAAACGCCCACAGTCATGTATGAAAATCTCTTTTTTCCAAATCAGCTCACGCAGATACATAAATCAACCAGCCCTCAAACACGTGTTGCAGTCATATAATGAATTTAACACCCTTTTGTCAGCAATATTAATGATCCAATCAAGGGATTTCCCCATCGCTACATAAACATTTACTGCTTTGAATAAACCTTCCTCGGTGCTCTGGAAAAGCAAGCAGGACTCTGTTTACAGGCACGAAAGGAAAAACCAATGACCTTTTGCGTGTTCAACCAGCTGAGAAGTGTGTCTTCCATCTTTCAGAGAAACATGGTGGTTTATTTTTGCAGGAGAAAGGCTTTTGCCTCTCCAAACAAGCCCCATATTTATCATCACTCCATCATTTCCTGCCTTTGACAAGCAAAGTAAACGGTAGAAGCACAAGGTTAAAGCTGAGTCTTGGTGAGCCTTTGACCTTTGGAGCTTGTCTTCTATTATTAACCCTCGAGCGACATCATAAAATAAAGGAAATGAGTTGGTACGCTGAGATTATCTTAATGTGGAAGGCTTGGCATGTGTGTGTTCTATACTCACTCACACACACAGACAAAAAAAAAAAGCGTGCCTTTTTGAGCTAAAGCCAGCCAACGGGAAAGGGAGAAAAGGGGAATTTTCCCTTGAAGAGTCTGTCAACACACAAAGCAAAGGAAAGAGCAACAGTGAGTTAAACAGTGGGCTCTTGTCTTTCAGCACTCAACATGCTCTATAATTTACACACCACTGACAGGGGCCATTTTGAAGTCTGTCATAGACGGCAAACTTTTTGTCTCCAAACGTCTTGCTCACAGTGAGTCGACTTCTGCCGGGGTCCGGGTGATTAATCACTTATGGCCTTATTGTGTGGAGGTGGCTAATTAACTGCAGGCTGACTGAAGAGACACGCTATAAAAACCCGCCTCTGATAACCCCAACTTTTCCCCTCCTCTTTCGTCTTGGCATGTGGAAGCTCTTACTGACAAATTTGCAAGAACCAGACTAACATTGAGTAAGATGAATGGCCTCTGCGCACAGTAAACAGCCTTTAATTTAACCATGTTTAAATGCATGACACACTGGCATTGTGCTTCCTCGCTGTTCGTGCTCTTTGGTTGGGAAACGCAGCCAAAGTTCCCCTGCTGTTGGTTTAAAATTAGGCTTGGCGTATTCACGGAGGGAGTTTCTGGGTGCTCGGCCTGGCAAACATGTGTTCGTTGTCTCTTTTGGTTTTCGGCCTTCTCTTCAAAGTGACGTTCTGAGACAAAAACAATCAGTTTCTTCTTCTTTTTCTTTCCTAAACACATTAATCGGGAAGATCTGGCATTAAACTTTGTTTTTAAATTTATTTGGCGAGCAAACAGAGGAAGACAACAAAGAAAGCATTAAGTTGTGCATTAGCAATAAACTGAAGCTGTTCCTTAAGGTCAGCAGCTCGTATCAGACACGTGGCCGGCCAAAAATTGTGCAGCCATGCCTTCCACTCCATCTCCCCCCATTCCACATTATTAGGTTTGTTAACATACTGTATTGCAGTGTTTGCAGTCATGTCGACAGGCTAACTTAATCAAGTTACTATTGAACTTGTGCGCCTTGCCCAGCATGACAGTTTTAGTGCCAGAATTATTGCCGTGACCTATGAGAGGAAATTAGCAGCGGACACAACACGGAGACTTTTCCTCCTGGTGGAAAAAATATATATATCCTATATATTTACAAGAACAGTGACAATGATGGAAAATAGGGAGCAAAAATGTTTGCTCGATAACGCCGCAAATGAAAAATGCCGCGTGGACCCAAAGTGGTGCAAAATGCATAATGCCAGCTGGCAGACCATTACAGGTGATGGACATTTCACTTACCTAAGTCAAATATAACAGACTGCTGTTCATTAATATACAGGCAGGCCTGCAGAATCGAGTCTGCCATCTGGTTAAATCGACAGAGTAATCTACAGCTCGTAATTAGGGCTGAGGAGCAGAGTTTCTCTTTAATCTTTTTTCGGCTTTCAACAAAATTTCCATCTGCACCATGTGGCACATCATTTTTCTTTAAGACAAATGGGTTGTTTTCGTATGATCCAAAATTAGATCAGCAGAAAACAATCAATCTTGTAAAGGGCCTGGGAAAAGAATTGTGATTTTGGATACTGTTTTCCCTCCTCCTGTCTTTAGCATCTCAATTCTCACTTTCCCTGCATGACTGACTTTGCAGCCATCAGCATCCCTCCCGTGATGCTCTCTGCTCAGTGCCGTCACATGGCATATAATGGGGACCTGGGCTAACGACGAATACGAAATTGTGCCTTAATATAGTGATCTCTCCTCAGCCGCATTCCCTGTGGCGTTCCACAACAGATGGTGACCTGTAAGAGTCTGTGACACCAGAACTAAAATCCACACTGAGGTAAGAAAGAAGACAAAATACTTCGTGTCACCCTGTCTGCAAATTAGTGAGATGACACAACTGTCAGGTGCCAGCCTCCCGTGGCAGTCGTCTCCCCCATTACAGGAGCAGCGATGCTTTCCCTGCACGACATAAAGGGAAATGGGTGAATGTTTTTTTTTATAGGAGACCTGTCTGTCAGCTGGCTCTCAAGTCATAACAAATCACCAGCACTCAGCTGAGGCTGAACATTCAGGGCGTCAGGAGGAAGACGAATGACCTGCAGGCCTTTGAAGTGCTCTGGCAGTTCAGATGGCTCAGCGGCGCTGACAGAGAAATATACACAACAGAGCAACCAATAATGAGAACATTAAACATTCCAGCCACCTGACAGGCTGACAAAAACAGCCTGGCCCCACATCAATCATTCACTGAGTCATAACCTTGACAATTAGTCCCCTCTGATACCGCTCGTAACCCCTGGGCCCCGCACTGCAGTGTGACTCCACTTAAAGAAGAGAAAACCAAAGGGCTTAATCTAATTTCTTAATTCTGATTGATAAAGACGTAGCAGCGACAGAGACCGCAATATATCGGTTCAGCACATGATGGATTCAGAATCGTTTGGCGGGCTCTTTGCAAAGTAATGACTCTCCAAAGATGGATGTGAAAATAGAAAAATGCACATACTGTAGTTCAATTACTTTTGCTGGCTGCCTCTGAAGATGTTTCGGCTAAGACCACAGAAATGTATCCAGCACATGTTTACGGCCCTGCCTGCACAAATATGTGTTTTAATGACACCCCGCAGGCATTTGGAAGCTATATAAATACTTGTAGGGGAGCCAACACTTATATTTCAATATAACTCGAGCCATAAGATCACTAACATGAGCAGTTCTTTAATGTGTGCCTAACGAGGTTCCATATCCTACATCTGTATTAGTGTAAACATGTGCTAAATGTCAAGCCTGCTTTTAAGAAGCTCCATAAATTTTGCTCACTAAAAGACTTAATATCATTAATGTTCTCTGAAAAAAGATGAGGTTCAGCCCATTTTTCTTCTGCACACCCTCCCCCATTAGCATTTTTCACAACAGAGCTCAGTGTTAAGACTCCAGCCTTCGCTCTGAATCCAAAGCAGTTGACCCTTATAGCGAGGGGGCCATGTTGTCATCACTCCATTCACTCTAACTGTGTAGTTGCCATATGACAAATGAGCCATGTGACACGACATTTCCCTTTTGCCTTCACACCTGTAGAGTTAAAGCAAAGCGTCTGACAGAGGAATTGATGGCATCACCTCAAAACTACTGTATCTCCTTTTCATTTGGCGAAATGGAAAGAACCGGGCCAGTGGCTGTTTACAAAAACTACCTGAGACGGAGCTGCACAGCTCCAAGCCCCGAGGATGATAAATGGCTCTGCTAACCCTGTGGGACTGCAGACCCAAATGAGGACGGAGCTAATTGCCGTGCGAAATACTTTGGCATGAATGGAAAGAAAATGCAGGCGAGCCACAGCCAAAAAAGGGCCCAGTTGCTGCTGTGAACTCCGAGCTGGCTTTTGCTTACAAGAGTTCACTTGGTGTCCATAAATCATGGACTGCTTACAGCTGAAACTGCCCTTAGTCATCAACATGCAATAGACTGAGTGATAGATTCCATCCTGACTACATTAGCCGCCGGTTCAAACGAGGCTCCTTTTTTAAAATCTCCTACCATCTTGAACCTCGCAGGAAATGAAAACCAGATGGGTAAGGATTGCTGTGTATAACATAAAGCTGAGCTTGTATGAGAGAAAAAGACACAAGAGTCTAAAAAAAAAAGTGTATACATTGTTGAAGGAAATGACAGGGGTCAATTTGAGGTATCCTGGGTTTTTGATATCCTTCAAGTACAGCTTTAGATATGGCTTTACCCTGAGGCTGTGATCTGCATCACATTACTCATTTTCAGCTGACAGGAGAATTGAAATGTGGTTTCAGTCTGTGTTACACCCACACAGGTGAACACAAGTGCAGACTCCACAGTCAGTCTGAGTGATTTGAATTATAAATCCCTATCTTAGGCTTGCTCAAAGATCCAAAAAGTTATCCTCACGAGAAAAAAATGTTTTTTATTGCGCCAGGACCTCAATCTGTTTGGGCATAATAGCAGTAAAAAGACAATAATGAGATATTTAAATAAAAGAAAAAAATCTGGCACATGTGAGAGGAGAAATCAGGATGAAGTAGATGAATAGGTGCAAGCATTAAAAGGAAACTTATTTTGCGATGCTATAAAAACTTCTTTTTTTTAATATGCAGCAGTAGTGTAACCGCAATTACTTGTCACTTGACCCATGGCCAAACCTTACTTCAAATTTTACTGAAATCAGTGTTGTTTTCTTAGCAAGTCTGATGGGTTGAAGCACTGACTTAAAGTCTTTCATCAAGAGAAATTAAAGGATAAAGCTGGCGATATTCTATATTTTTGTTATTGTCTACAAATCCCAAAGAAAGACCAACACTAACAATGACTCGCTCTGTCTCATTCTCAGGCACTCACCACCGAGGAGAAAGGTTCCCACTGAAGATGTAAATATTTAACAACAGGACAGGAAAATATACTTTTATTTTTAAAAAGGCTAAATTATTTCGTAAAACCGCAGGTTGGCGTGGTTTGTAGCAAATTTTATTCAAAGACGAGTGCATAGAGCATTACTGGAGACTATTTTTAGTCAAAGTTTTCATTTTGTTTACTTCAGAGTATTTCTGACAGTGGGATCAGGTCTGTGGGGATGATCCAGAATTAAAAATAATGTTGTTGTTAAGTTAAGTGCAATGGTATGGTGCATGAATCTAAGATTGTTTGGACAACAGTGAAAGTCCTGCAGAAGAATAATGTGTGTGAGGTTGTGGCTGCACAGGACATGCTTTTTCATAAGAAATAAGATTATACAATAAGAAAAAAAGTGGAGGTAGCACTTTATGATATGGCCCACAACTAAGAGTTGAATTGAAATGTAATTATATTTACTTGCAACTGCTTCTCAGTAGAATAAAAGGGTAATTCAAGTTTTCACAGAATGAAGAAATAATTATACAGTAATTAATTTTAAGTAGTGTGCATCTTTATGATAAAGAAGACATTGTTTTCCTATTTGATAGTGTTAGATGGGCAAATTGTGTTTGTTTTGTTGCTAAAATACCCAGAAGCTACACATTATCTAAAGTTACTCAAAGTATAATAATTTCTTTATAATTATTATTTCGTTCTTTCCTGTAAAAAGCTGAATCTACCAGTAAGGATTTGTAGGTAAATATAATTAGATCACAATTTCAGCTAAAATACAGGGACCGTATTATAAAGTGCTACCAAAATGCATTAGATCATTTAATAAATTAAAAATAAATGAATAAAAATTGATGGTTTTGAAACCAAGTGTGTATTCAAAAGCTAAATGATAAATTTTGGTAATCTGATACAAATGAAACCAAAACTATCTCACTACAAACGCCCACTTGCTTCATAGCGTTCTGAGATATTAGTGAGGCTAGGTCGTTTAGGTTACCTTTAATCTGGGAAGTCATTTCAGGTCTTCTGGGTCAAGACTTTCTTTTTTGTCTATGTTTATGAATGTAGAGATACATTTTAAAAGCATAAAAACCTCAGTCATCATCAGTGGATAGCCGGTGGTTTTGAGGTTGCATTTTGCCAATGACTGCATTTTACATGGAACCTAAGCTTGGTCAAGCATGACTGGAAAATATCATTCAGACCACAAACTGAAACCACAGACATTCAAGCATGAAACATCTCATCTCTTGCTGATTCTATATCTGTTTAGAAAGACAAGGATCTCATAGTTTTGTAGACAGTCTTAAGAGTCTTAACCCCCAAGAGGGTTTGATGTGTCATCATCAGAAACTTTAATTTTGTATTACAGGCCTGACAATCCATTAACCCAACCATCCATCCATCTTCGGGGACAGCAGTCGAAGCAGACACACCCACACCTTTTCCCCCCAACCACCTCCTTCTTTCAGCTCTTCCAGGAGGACAACAAGATGCTGTCTCCAGTGAGTCCTGCTCCACCTCCAGGTTTCCTCCTGGTATAACATGTCTGGAGCACCTCACCTAGGAGAGCCTGTCAGAAGCCTCAAAGAAACCTCAACTGGTTCCTTTCAATGTGGAGGAGAAACAGCCTTATTCCAAGCTTCTCACGCCATCTCTGAGGAAGAGCCCAGACACTGTATGGGGCAAGTTCATCAGTGCCTTTTGTATCTGCAATTTAATTCTTCCAGAGCTACCCAGAGCTAATAAGTGACGGTAGGACGCTAGTTCAAACAAACCAGTATTACACACCATTCTTACTTGATAATAAAACACTTAAATGTCTATATAATGATCATATTTTTACCTCAGCGGTCAAAGCTTTACCCTTTAATTCATTACCAAGAATGCAACCAACATCTTTCACATAACCGCATTTATTTATGATGTGTTTTGTAGGGTCGAACTCAGCACTCTGGAGATTCTTCCAGTAAATACTTAATTTATGAGAGGTAGCTCTCGTAGCTCTAAATATTTGGTGTTAAATGTTTGCTTATGTGCTTAAGTACCAGCATCATTAGACCTCTAAAGCGTTCCATTTGTTGATCTCTAATGTAAAGGCCATGACGCACAAGCTCAGATGGTTAAGTAAACATCAAAGAAACACTACAAAGGCAGAAAGCTGAAGTAGAGAAACTAAGATGAATTCCTATACATTTAATCCGGGGATCTTAACTTTACAGTCAGTTGTAGCTTCGTTATTGTTGTTTTTTCTGTTTGTTTTCTTGCCACCCTAAAGCAGAGCTATGAAATACTCCCACCTGCCCTTCACGTTATAACATTATTTGTGTTTTTTACTTTATGAGAAAAGCTGCTTGTGACTCATTTTAATTCAACTGCATGAACCAGAGGCACAATCTGGTTTTCATGTTCTCTGGCTGAAAACACCTGCCCTGTTCTCACAGCTAATATATTAAGTAGTAAGTGCCTGAGCAGATGTTGTGAGGTCAGCAGGGAGCCCGGGGCCTATAGAGCACGCGATATTTATTGGACTGGATCAGATGGCAATGACACGGGCCGTCTTCCCTCTTGACAAATCACATTTTGCATACAGGTTGAAGCCAGAGCACGCACTTCCTTCCTAGAAACACCTTTTCCAATTTGTCAGACTTGTTAGAGAGGCCCGATTGGGTCTTTCTACTTCTAAATGCGTGCTGCCAATCACAGAGAACGCCTTTTGGAAAATATTCGTAAAACAGTCAAACTTTCTTACTGGAAACTGTAACACACCCGAATCTTTTATTTGTGTTTGCTTTGCAATCATCCACGGAGATCAAAGCCCGTGCTTAGGGCCTCAGTGTCAGCGCGAGACATCAATGACATCTCCCATTCACACCGCATCTTCTCCTCACATCTCGCATGCACTCAGTCGTCACATCCCACAACAAAGAGAGACGCCCCGAGTTACCATCCATCAAACCAAGCCTTTTATGGCCCATCAAAAGACAATGAACTGCCAGAGTGAAAGGAGTGTTTGCAACATGAAGTGACAGCGAATACTCCAGACACAGATTAAACAGTGGGAGAAATGAGAGAACTACATAATGTTTGGGTAATTTGTGAGAATTAGACGCTATGATTCATCTTTATGAAGGAAACTAAGCTCAGATATAAGCTCAGCGCAGCTCCGCGCTCTGATAGTTCAGGGATCTCAATTTACTTTGGTTTTGAAGTATAGGCTTCTTACGGTTACAGACTCGAGCACTTTGTTTTCAAACATTGCCACACATCTCACGCCTTGGTCGTGAGGTATGAGCTACATGTTAAGATATAAAACAGACCTTCAAGGCTTATTTTCCCTCAAAGGCGTCCCATTTATTCCATCTACTGTCAAAGCACGGAAGGTTTAAGAATTAAGGGAGCTACTGGCAACACAGTACATCATGGTGTACAATAAAAGACTTGCAACGTAAACCATCAGCAGCCCTTTGTGTGTTATCTCCCATGGATTATTCCTCTCAAGTCAACCATCAAGCATTGTGGGTATGGCAGCCTATGCGGGGTGCAGCATGCACCATAGAGTTTGCTAAAGTGTTCAACAGAGGTTGAGTGAAACGGGACACTGGCATGATTATACTGTATCCTGTCTGTTGCTGATTTATTGTGACAGCAGTAACTCCCTGCAGAACCATGTCGTCAGGTGCTACGACTGGTGCTGTGTCAGATACTTGATAGGCTTCGGGCTTTCAGTAAAGACCTTCTGAGAAAGTCTCCAGAGACGCTGCTGAGAACACTCAAAATCTTCGTTTCTAAATATACAAGCGCGCATCCACTAATGGTGAACGGAAACAGACGCTCACGTTTGGCCTGCAAAGAAACAGCTGCAGTGTTTTCAGGAAAACAATCTCAGTAAAATGTGGTAAAGTCACGGACCAAGAAATGATACTACTGTATATTACAACACTTAATATCTCCATTACTACTGTGCAAAAGTCTACAGCCACCCTCTCATTTCTGTATATTTTGCTAGGAAAATGGGAGAATGCTGCAGTTATTTACTAAAACATAAGCAAGCATACATGGAAATACAGTATATAAAGCAAAAACAGAGCAGGTCAAATTCCAATTACAGTACGCATCCATAATCTGGACCCCGATCAACTCAATTCACAACAGTCACCTCAAGGTGCTTTATATTGTAAGATAAAGGCCTAAGGAATATTATAGAGGAAAACCCTGACAATCAGACAAACATGTATGAGCAATTACTTGGCGACAGTGGGAAGGAAGAACTCCCTATTAACAGGAAAAGACCTCCAGGCTCAGGGAGAAACTGTTACCTGCTATGGCTGGTTGGGAAGTGAGAGGAAAGAGAAGAGAAAGTAGGAAATGAAAAGAGGGAAGTGGAGAAGTATTACATCATGGGATTACATCATGGGAATACCTCCAGCAGCCTATAGCTGCATAACAAAGGGAGGGTTCAGGTTCACCTAATGCAGCCCTAACTATGAGCCAGCAGCCTGACTTGCAACCATCACTGTCATTGTGTACAACACGAAATGTCTGTCTGCTATGGAAAACAAAGTACCCTAACTCTTGCTACTAACATTAAGTAATATTACTCAAAAGATAATGCATACTATGGGGTCAAGTGAGGCCAGGGTGACTCTGGGTCTTGTCTTCCTGTTTAAATCTTAGAAATCTTATCAACTCCCAGAGGTGCAGCTGGTGGATTGACGATGCAGGAGCCTGGAGAGAGAGATTACGTTCCACAGCAATCCTCTCTCTGTGTTATTCACTGGAACGTCTTAATCATTGCTGACCGCTCCATTGTCCCACATCACATGATGTCATTCATATCCCTGCGAGCTATTTCCGAGACACCTTTTTTTTCCTTTTCTTTTCTATTTTTTTTCTATACGTTGCTCCTATTTTTCAGTAACACTCTACCCTCTGCTGTGAAAATGACACTAAAATGTTTTAATTAGACGCTCTGCAGCAAATTATTCATGATAAATCTCAGTCTGTGATCCCCTTGAGGAATAATTGAAAATATACTTAATTAACACTTTCATTATAAGCTTCCCTGAATATTGTGTGATTGTTGCTTTTCTTCTGTCGCTTACAACATGATTTAGTTTAATATGTGTTCGTCTGAGGGGGGGGAAGGGACTTAGAAACAGTTTATAGCGGTATCACCTGACCGCAGCACTTTGAGCATGAAGAGAGGCATTATTCAGAATAAATGGATTATCAGGGAAACCAGCATAAATGACTCAATAAAACTGTTAAGCAGCCAGCCAGCAGTGGCCAACATGATTAATCGCAGGCGTTCCAAGATTGGATTTATTTTGTCTTTTATTTCTCCTTTAATGACTAGCTGCGAACACCACTCTTAATACATCGCCCATGTTTCTAGATTACCGGTGACTAATGAGGATTCAAAATGGCTGTTATCTACATTAATGTCTTTTTATTTGAAAAGTCAATACTGCCCGCGTGTGTGAGGAATATTATTAAGCGAGGGCGACTTGCAGTGATCTGTCTAAGCCTCCCAATTAGAAGGGTTTTGGGAAGCATTAAGGTACGCTGGCATTTATATGAATACACAGGTGCGTCATTACATTTATAATTTTCTACCGCTCTAAGACTTCGCTTCTCCAATTATAGCTATATTTACTATGGCTCCACATACGTCTGAATTATTAAAAGGCTCCAAGAATACGTTGTCACCCACTCTCCCCGCAGAGGATCAATGTCCTGCATTCGAGGGATAAATGAAGCTATATTTTACATGTTGCCGTTTTCAAAGCACATAGAGACACAGTTTATTCTCTTGGCGGAGGGCTCTTTGAAACCCTTGTGTTTAAGCAGGAGGCATTGTTCAATTTAATGAAAGAGTCCAGAGCAGTTATGACCCCGGTGATTCATATATTCATAAAAGAAATCAATCCTACATCAGCTAAACGCAGAAACAGAAATCTTCTGCGGCCTTAAATCTTAGCATTTTGTAATATGCAATAAACTGAGTTTAAACTGGAGCGTGTCATTGATGTGCACAATAAGACAGATGAAGTTTATTACAGAGCTAAAAACAGGTATGAAGGAAAAACACTGACTGCAATAACGGGCTTTGAAGAGAATGTAAAATGCAGACCCAAGGCGGTGCTTTGTCAGACTGGACTGTTGTGGCACCAGACTGTTGTTCTTTCTATCTATGATTTAGCACAGCTGAGCCTGACTAGATGGCACCCAGGAGAGAGCTTGATTTTCATGTTTGCCAATCTCCCTTTATACCTGCCCGTGGTGACCATAAATACAGTTTTGTGCCTCCCGGAGAAATGCTTAAAGAAGCACTTTGTCCAAGTCCTGTATGGACCCGCATGGTAATATTCTTGATTGATGACAGCTGCAAAGTTTAGAGGACGCTCCGGAGAGTTTTCCAATCTCATTTGTTTGGGAGTTTTACATTTTGAACATAAGTCCCGCTTGGCTGTATTTATGTGGTTCTGAGGCCTCTGCTTTCAGCCTTTTGTTTCCACAGTTCATTAATGAGGGGCAGAAACACTAGTGGCCAACGTCATCTCATTCTGGGGCACTTTGTGGGGGCACATGGAGACTTGGTCACCCCTAAACAGAACAGTGATCTCCAGAAACCCATTTATATGCCTGGCCAACCCCTACGAGATAAAAATAGCTTGTGGTCTATTCAGATCCGCTGGTCTTTACTCAGATTTTTAATGACTTCCATTCCTTCGTATCGTATTTTGGGTGAATATTGTCAAAAATCTATTTAGTGACATGATTTGTATGATAAGAAATGCCAAAAAGAGGGAAAGCTTTTGTGTTTGAAAAGTTAACCATGAATTATTTGATGCGTTTAAATCATATGAAGTCACTAAACTAGCTTTTATAAAAATCATCCAGTGTTTGTGTCCTCGTATCAGCTGAAAGCTTCCAGATGTTTAATTATCTTGTAAAAGCTGTTTTTGTGAATATTTTTAATTGATGCATGTTTTCTAACTTCTGCACTGCCTCTGGAACAACACTGCTATGTCAAATTATCATCAGGACACTCTTATCCAAAAAGCAGACAGATAATGGCTATAACTAACACAAAGTGTAATTCTCCCGATTGAAACACTAATATCGAGTTTTTGTCATATTTTCTCATCAGAGTGACAGCTGTTTAATGCAGGCATATTTTGATAACACAGCAGAGTGTGCCTCGACCATCTCGTCCTGACAAACTGGAAGGGCTTTGTACAAAATTAAAGTACATGAAGCTACACATAGGGAAGTGATGCTTTAGCTTTTTCTTGCAGATGATATGTCAGAGTATGACAGAGAGAAGCTACTACACCCAGCAGCTCTAAACTGTCATAAATAATCACTGAGTGAGGGTTGGGTTTGGTTGGTAAGCATCGTGACATTATACACTGTAAAAACGCATCTATATGTGTTATCTGCTTACTTTTTTCCAACTGTATTTGTGATACATGCTCAAATAAAGGATAAATAATATGTTCTAACAGTTGCCGGATGACAAATTGTTGGAAATTAATATACTGAAATCTAATGCCAGAATAAAAACAACAAACAAAAGTGTCACTGGCTGAAAGAAAGTCTTTTTTTTTAGATGCTGATGTTTCCACGTCTCAGAAACAATCTGGGTGTTAACCTAAGGGTTTAATTGCCCTATAATTACGCGTGGGCTGCATTATAAAGTGTAACCAAATCCTAAATCCAAATCCTGACTGAGTTTATTAGAGAAAGGAAAAATGATGATTAACATTCCCCTTAGTGTGTTTGATGCTCAGAAGGTTAGGGCTGAGGTATCAACTTTCACATGCCAACAAATCAGGAAAAATAGGTCTTGGGAATGCAAAGTAGAATTAGGATAAACTCAGCTTTTAGTTTGAGGGAGCAAAGGATACCGCTATTGCGTATGGAACAGAAATTCCCCTTGTTAGGAGAGTCCAGCATCTTATGTTTACTGTTCTGGAAAGCGCGATCAGAACACCCAACGCTCATTATTTTCTTTTAGCTGATGTTTGAACAATAAAAAACATCACAGTGTTATTAGTTTTTCATGTTTTCAGATCCACTGAGATAAGAAAAAAAAAGATCCCAGCCAGTGATGCCTGCGTGGACCCCAAGTGTAACCATCTTAAGACTCAGAGCAGGAAACAGGACAGGAGACTCCTTGCAACCAGGAAAAGAAAATTTAAACAAAACAAAAAAAAGGGGGGGGAAATGGTGGCAAACAATTTCTTCTGGATTTGGCAACTACTTGCAATTAGTTCTTGCAATCACAAGGTCACTACATAGGTCGCTTCTCACCAGGCAACCGGTGCAGTGACCTGTCCAACCTGTTTTCAAACGATCGCAAACCCACTCAGAGAGACTGCAATAGCTCTCAGACAGATTGGCAAAGGTTTGCAAATGATTGCTGTCTAATTTATAAATGCCAACAATCTGAGACCATTTGCACCAATTGGAGCAACTAATCTGTGATGCATTTCTCTGAGGACCTCTCAATAGGGAACTCCACTCAGCTGTTTGCCAACTAGTTGTATTCTGCTCATATTCCTATATAAAATGTGTGATTTTGCAGAATTTCTGAATTTCAGTTTTAAATCTATGAGATTCTGGCTGGACTCTGAATGTAATAAGTTAATGTGACTTTCCTTTTAATGTGAATATCTGTGTATGTAAACGGCAATAATCAGTTAATTGCCAGTTTGACCTCTCATAGGAGACGGATGCCGTCTTATCACCATCTTATCGCCATTTTGACACATCAGTCACTTTGCAGAGGGTCACAGACCTGGTCAACGTCTTGGAAGCAACCATTTCAAAGGCAATAAGAAGAAATCACCGTTCTCCGTAGTATGACTGTAAAAACGGAAACAAGACAGCAGTTTTGTGTGAGGTTAAATCTATAATACTCATATACTCATATATGATCAGCCTAAATCAGAAAACACACCCTGACCAGTCTGATCAACCCAAAAACTGCTGCTGGGATTTTTGTAAGACGTAGTAAAGCAATCAAGCAGGGAAGTCAGTAGCACTTTATATTAATGCTGCAATATTAAGGTATTAGTAAGTGTTTAATTCACCATTTATATGTCACTGCGCCTCCTTATTATGTCAGTTATAAATACAGACATGTTTATCCATCTTTTACTTTTACACCAGGTATAGCCATCACTGCTGTACATGGTGTGCATCTATCACTGCTACTATAACACTGATCATAATGATCATAATCATATTAATATATCTGTATATCTGACATACTAGTAACACATTACTAGACATACTAGTAATTCTATATAAATGATGAATTAAGCACTAATACCTTAATAGTGTGACATTATTATGAAGTGCTACCAGGAGGTCAAATAGATAATGAATGGTGATGGATAATCTGCCCAAATACCAACTTATGCAAAGCTTCTGTGGAAAAAAATAAAAGTCACTAAGCATAAACAAACAAAAATTCAGGTCAGGGGGATTTTACAGTATCAAATTTCCTGTTCTTCATACCACAACTTTTTTTTTAGAGCCATGCTAGTTTAGAAAAACTATGTTAATATTTATTTAATAATTATTCACAGTGTCGAATAAGCTCCAGTTTAAATTAAGGGGAAACAGATTTGGGACTGTCTTAAGCTCAATCGGCAGGTCTGTTTGAGAACCCACTGACCTTAAGCTAATTCCAAAAAAGTAACGGCCATTTCTCAGCCCTGTTATTTCCATGACTAATAAAACCATTGACACAGTCTGAGAACTGCCCAGACGCCTGTTGTGTGATCCGGTCTAGAAATGCTCTGAGCAAAATGGAAAAAAGAAAAAAGAAAAAAAACTGAATCCCTCTGAATAACTGAACCACATGGTTACACAGATAAATACACTGCAATGTAGCATTTAGAGTCACATTACAGCTTTCCCAGTCAATAACAAGATGATTGGTTGGCAGTGGCATGTCTAGTTAGCGGTACAATGTCGCGCTTGACATTTATCATAGCTCCAGGGTCGTGAACTTGAAGCCAAACAGCAGCTGAATCATTAGATGTGAACGGCTGCAGCTTTGCCATCTCTGAGGCACTGACATAAGTGTTTTCATGCTGAAATGTGACTAACTTCCGCTAAGCTAAACGCGTCTTTGTTCAAACTGGGACATTATGTGCCAAGAGGGACATATACCTCAGGATTGGTCCAACAATGGCTGCTTTAACAAGCAGATTATTTGCTGCATTAGATATTAATACCGATTACTGTTACAGAGGGATGTCATCCTGTGATTCAGTTCATATGTTTTGTCTGGAAAGGCGAAAAAAACCCCTCCCATCATCTCCACTCACAAAAATAATGCAGAAAAGCATAGTAATTGTAGTATACCATAGAGAAATAATGGCATTAAAAACTGAACAATGCACAGCAACACAAAACAAATGTGCCACTGGCCTCTGCAGGAGGTCATTTACCCCTTCATGGAAACATCGTAGTTATTTTTTGTGACTCAACGTATGAAAACATTTCCAATACAGATAAAATTAAACAAGCAAGAGGGCTTAGCCATTAGATAAATTAATTCAGCGCAGATTCTGTAGCTCAATAAAACAAACCAAATAGCTCCATTTCTACTCTTAAGCTCAAAGCAAATAGGATGTTCAATAAAAACACTGTACTGGCCCTCTCAGCTAAAGAAATCAATAGCTAGAGGACAAAGAACCTATAGCTATCACTTAATTCTCTTATCAGTGTGATTTAAGGGACACGGATGATGTTAAATAACTGTAAATCCTTATCTTTGACTTTGTGGGTGGTTTATGGCAGTTTCAACAGCAGTTCAGAGACAGAATGTCCATACCTTCTGCCGCATACACGATTTATAGCTTTATTACTCTTTGTCTAAAAGAGCAGAGAAACATATAATTGAAAGGAAGAGATAGCAGCTAGTGAGTAGAGGAGCTGGAGAGGGGGCAGGCAGGAACTGAGAATCATCACTGCTAGAGACATATCACAGCGACAGCTTTATGGCAAAGGAGCGGCCCTCTTTGTTTTTGGAGGAGGGAGGGGGGCTTGTAACGAGCAAGATCCAATTTTCTGATTCATCTGCAAACGGTTCGGGTTGAGTTTAGTATTCTGACGCCAGGCTTCAACCTGGCCCGCATGGGCGTAGAGGTCACCGAGAGGGCTGAGTGAGCTGAAGTCATGAGTTTGTGCTCACACTGTCACAGGCCTGCTCATATTTTTGCCCTCAGTGACAACAGGCCTATTGTTCTCCCTGATAAGGCTTCAGTGTGCACAGTAATGGGAATTAAGCAGGGCATAAGTCATGGAGAAATTGGGTGACAGCAGATCAATAGATAGTGGTGAAGCCTCAGGGACCATTAGTGAAGAGGGCCCCTTTGTTTGTCCGCTGGTGGGGAGATTCTGTGGATGTTTGGGCCTGAATTAAGTGTCGAAGCCAAGAATACGCAGAGTTCACCAGAGAGGAGGGAAAGGTGCTTGGCGACACAAGCCTGACACGTGTGTTTTTGCAAATAATAGGATGTCTTTATCAGGTCACATCAACCTCTTCTTGCAAAGTTAACAGCAGCAACTGCGTCTAGTAACAATTTCCCAGTCACTCTCAGCAGTCCCCATAAACACGCTGTGATTTCATTTACAGGGACCATTATGTTATTATTCAATCTATGGATTATCAAGCTTTATTAGGACAGTAACTCTCAAAAGAAATGCAGTTTTTGTTTTAATTTTTCCTCACTATAAAAAAAAAATCCCATGTACCTCCTCAGAGGCTGACACTTTAAAGCACATTTTTTCTTTTCTAGTATTTTATGTGTTTATGTATAATTTGTTTTACTCTTTTACTATAATCCTTTGGCACATTAGGGTAGATTTAAACTTTTTTTAGATTTTTCATACAGTGGCAATACTCTTGATCCTACTTAACCTGAAGCTGACTTTTTAAACAATTGTGTATTTTTAAAAAGAAAGAAAAAGTCAGTGTATATAAAAAACAGAAAAGTCTTACATTGCAGATCCCAGAAACCAAGCCAATAATTCTAAATATTTTCATGCTGCAATCAATTTAGCAATGGGTCAAGAAATCTATTTTAAATCCGTGTTAACAATGCGGCTCTCAGTATGGGTGTGTTACCGAGAGCATGCATGGCATACAGTTACTTATAATGGACAGTGGAAACAGTGCAAATAAAGACGCCTTGCAGCCCTACTTTGGAGCTGGAGGATGAAAATGCATTAGCCCTGCTCTGGACGTGTTTAAAATGATTAGCCACAACATGTGACAACTCTGATAAGGAAGAGTCTCCCATTAAGTTCTTCAGGCAAATGCATATTGTGGCCATCACTCCGGGACATTCCCACTTAAATGCACAGATAATTTGTTGTTGCGATGCATTATGCCTGCCCCATAACCAACCCCGGCCCAGTGAGCAATGTGCCACTGATAACTAAAGATATTAATTAGTATATCACCATCGTGGCACATCCACTTTCACTATTAATAAATTCCATTCCATCAGGTTGTGATTTAATTATAAATTATGTAAATGGTTGCCATGAATGATTTAAGCCTGTGAATTTTATTGGCTAAATGGGAGAGCAGAATTTAGGCGTATCACATGATCACAATGATGAGGATTTACACACTCGAGTGATTACAGCACAAGTACAGGAAGGATTATTGTGGCTAGATAACAATTCCACATAGCCCCGCCCCCCAATTAATGGCAGGAAACAAATCAGATTCCTGAATTATTGAAAAACTATACAATTTAATGGCTATTAAGGGATGCTTGTTAGCGTGTGTATTAAAATTAGCCTAATATGATGCTTTTCTTAATTTGTGCATGATTACAATGGATGATGTCCATATTAACCATAATGAAGCAGGTCGCTGTTTGTTTAAAGTAATCCCTGTAAGCCAAACGCTTTGACTTCATACTGCTTTAAACACTCAGTTTGTATTTGTTTTACCTAGGGTCCTGAATACTATACAGTCACTGTCCACTTCATTAGGTACATCGGATCAACTGCTGCTTTACACAAATATGTAATCAGCCAATCACATGGCAGCAACAAAGAGCATTTAGCCATGCAAACATGGCCAAGACAAGTTCAATCTAAGCATCAGAATGGAGAAGAAAGGTAATTTAAGTGACTTTGAATAATCAAGGTATGCAGAAGAGCATCTTAGACCTTGAAGCAGATGGACTTAGCAGCAGAAGGCCACACAGGGTGACACTCAGCCAAGAGCAGGAAACTGAGGCTACAGTACACAGGGCTACACAGGCACTGTGAAATCAATGTGATATCATGTCGATATCCACCAAACCAAAACTCTCTGAAGAATGTTTCAGGCACCTTATTGAATCAATGCTATGAAGAAATAAGGCAGTTTTGAAGGCAAAGGGGAGTCCAAACCAGTACTAGGTATACCTAAAAAAGTGTCCAGTGAGTGGAACATCAAGCGAATAAGGCAAAGCTGCTAATGTATAACTATGTAATACTGTTTCATTATTAAAATTTTCTTTTTGTTTGTAGTTTTTTTGTTTTTGTGGTTTCTTTAAGACTTGTTTTTCACAAATCATAAATTCATTTTTGCTTCCATTTCTTTTGTAAGGTTTAAATTGTGAAGTGTAAGTCAAGTAGTTGGATTAATCAGCTAATTGCTTCACAGCCACAGTTGCCCACATTGCTAACTTGGTCGGCAATTTAAATCATTCTGATCTGCAGGTCATTGCTTGCTGTATTTTTTGTTTGGAGAATTTTGCTGTAATTAAAAATGAGGACATCATCTTCCCTAGGCAAAGCTAGAAATATAGTAACATAAAAATGTCCACAACACTGGTGACTAGCACGAGAAAGGCTTGTGCTAGGCTGACTTACAGAAATAACACCTGATAGACACATTTCTGCATTAAAAACATTAAGTTAGGAGTTCATTGGAATGATTTTGGTAGGATGGGCTCCCACTCAAAATGGACACAATGTCAGGCTGCATGAATGACGTGAAACTAAAATGGCAAATCAGTCTGACTGTCAGGTGATTTCTTATCTGTTTTTGACATTTTACAGTCTCATAATCAGCGGTCTGACAGGCACAAGTATTGTGTAACAGTCTATAAAGGCTAGAAGCACAAAGGGAACCTTTTTTTCTGTCCTTTTACAGTGAAATGGATAGCCGAGTAGAGAGCCAAATCTTTTTCTTTTCTTATTTCTTTAAACCACTTTTCTTCCTGTCAAGTTGATGTAGTGCCAGGAACAAGGAGTATATTTGGTCTGAAGATGGCTGTCAAATCAGACTGTCAGGCTGCACTTTTTGATGGAGTTGTATCACTCGCTCATCTGTCAGTCAAAAAGAAAGACTGCTGCCAAAGTCAAATTCAAGAGTTGAGACGATTGGACTTACGTGGCATTTCATTGTCTGGAAGGCAGAGAAATCTGAGGAGCCGGGTTCAGCTCTGGTTTAAAATTTGTGGGGCACGTTTGCTAAGTAAAGGAGTGACAAGGTGGACGGCTGATATGGCATGACACTTAAATCTTCAAGTTCTCTGAAATGCTGTGCGCAGACAGATAATTGACTCAAACGTTCCCGGTAATCAGTGATAAAAACAGAATATTGCCTCATCACACTTACAGAGAAAGCCTACACACTTCGCAGAACATTATTCATCGTGGCATGAGACACCATAAAAACACTTCTTTTCAGCACACTTGAGTCAGGCCAGCCTATAAAATTCAATCATCACAACAGTGTCAGACATTGTTCTGGCATACCAGAAAATTCCCCGACCCAGGAAGCGTGCAACTCTGCCTGATTGTTATGGTGTTTACTCACACAAGAGGCTTACCCCGAGGCAAGCTCCACGCCTCGGCCGCCCAGCTGCAAGTGTCCCAACCTCCTGCAGGAATACACGATGCTCTCCAGCTGTTCGGGCTCCGTCAGTGTCCAGCAGCGGCCGGTCAGCATCGAGTTCTGCCTTGGTACAGCAGATCAGAAAGCGCAGAGATAGCAAATTATCTGTCAGGTACAACCGGTGCGGAAAAGTTTAATTTAGGAGCAGCAATTGATCTATTTGCACTCTGAGAATGAATCCAGCCCTCTGCACGCTGACTCAAACAGTGTTGTATTACTGGCCTCCATATGCACTGGGCTTACAAAGCTCCTCATTCAGTGTAATATGAGTGTTTTGAAACACTGCGTTCTGTATATAATCTCCATTCCCAAAAAAATATAGACATATAAGATTCAGCAGCCAGAGTTGCTAAAAGATTTTATATTAAAGATACAAATAATTAACCTTAAAAGCATCTTAACTTTTATATACACAGGAAATACGTATAGAGGGTAGATATCAAACAAAAACACATCTAATTGTTGTTGTAATACTCATTAGTCGGCTTTCACGATAACAATTCTGGGTTTTAATTACTAATTTTTAGCTAAATTAATTGTTAATTGTTGGAGGGTTTGTACCATACAATATGAAGGACGCTGTTGTTCTGACCTGTCAGTATTTGCTTACCATGTTACTGTATATTTGAGTTATGTATTAAAAAGCACTTTAAATTATTGTTACTTAGTCTCTCATTTTTAGATGATCAAGAACAATTTTTCTTCTAATTTGAAGTTTCTGTAAACAACTGAAAATTTATTTCTCATCACTAACACACATGCTCCTCTAGGTTCTTTGTTCAGCTCTTTTATTGATTATTTTTTCTACTTTTACTTTGTGTGACAAGATTTAAAGCTCAAACCAATTTTTTTTTGTTTTTCGAAACGAGATAAAGATTAATAATAGCTGTTTAAAAAGTTCGAGTCTACACTTACAGCAGCTTTTCTCCCTTGTTATGCTGAGTGGCATATGAGTCATAGAAGTTATTAGAATGAGGTGTTAATCAAAGCTGTGGCTTTTAAATGGCTCTTGACGGCAGTTTGTTGAACAAAAGCGCAACTGTAACAATCTTAACCCCCTGCTTTTAATCAAAATGGCCCAGTGTGACAGAATAAAAATGTTCCAGTACGCCACATTAAATAAAGGCCGACTGTGCTCTGCTTGGTTTATTAGCTGATACTTTCCCTGAAGTGTGTGTGCAGCACTTCCTGTATCTATACACTGTAGGACAATCTCATTTCGCATATGCTGCAGATACACAAAGCAAGCAGTTTAACAGTTTGCATTATGTCATGCTTCTTGTTCCAACACTTCTTGTTATCAACACAGGGTTCAAACCAGTGAGACTGGCATAAAGGTCAACAATAATAATCCACATGTGAATAAAACAACTGCTTAAAACAACAAAAACTGTGTCTACCAAACCTACAAACTATGTTTGATAAAACTACAGGCCACTGTTCTTGTTTAGTGGGCGCTAAACCAAAACCTCACATTGAACTAGCTGGATTTCATTACTATGAGGATGCTGCCCCCTTGTGTAAAAAGCCTTGTATTACATGTCTTCTCATTTAACTTTCTGTTTAGCAAATATGTAAGAAAAATATGTAAATATTTGGAATATGTAAGAAAAAAACAATAGAATAATCTAATCTTGATCACATTATTTACAGTATTACGTATGATTAGCTAATAATTTATGTAATGCATGACTTTATTTATTATATGTGAATAAAGTTCAAACAAGTACTAAACTTAAATATTAACAATGTGAAGACTGGTAGATACTCAAGGAATAAAATTAGTTTTGCATAATATTAGGACAGAGACGTTGAAAATGGATTGCAAAAGACAAAAACATGAAGTTAACAAACATTAGAACATGTAAACAGACAACTGGGAATTTGGGGTCAAATTTGGAACCAGAAAGTAAGACAGTTGGGTAGTGTACACTGTTCTGCTGAGGGACAAGTACATGCTAATTTGTGAGACCTAGAATTATTTGGTAATTTTCCACATGGAATAACTCATTCCTTAGAGCAAGAATACACTGATAAGCTTCATGGTCAAGGTCAGAACATGGTTGTTGTTGTTGTCTTTACATTATAACCAAAGCCATGAAGGCTGGTAACAATTAACTAATCGAAATGCATTTCAATTGAATCGGTTTTCAAAGATTCAAGGGTTTTTATTGGGTCATTCCAGCACATGAATTTACATGAGGTGAAATTCATGTCCCGGCAAAGGCCCAAAAGAATAACACACACAGTGAGAGCAATATATAGAAAAACAAGAAAGGTATTTACAGTGTAACCAGGAATATATTTATAGTGGATTTTCAATAAGAAAATGACAAATACAAATAAATATAAATGAGAAATGATAAGTCAGTTTCGAAGTCTCAGAGCTGTGTGTGTTGGATAGTACAACATTTTTCTTATTTTAGAGAATCAGAGGCTACAGAGCACCATCAGAGTCCAACAGCCTTACAGACCTTTCAGCCTTTGTCTCCAAAACAATACAATAAAATCCAACACACAGAAAAAGTAGTTGACAATGAGAAAGCCGACCAATGGCTGGACATAGCAGCACAGGAGGCCGGGGTCTCCCACACCAGACAAGACCCCATGTGCAGGCTGTGCAAAGATGCCCCTGAGACAATCCAGCACATAACATCAGGGTGCAAGATACTAGCAGACAAAGCATACATGGCCAACAATGCCATAACCAAGTGGCTAGCATAGTATACAGGAGCATCTAGGCCAAGTATGGCCTTAAAGTCCCAAGGTCAAAATGGTCAAAATGTTGAGAATGACCAGGCTAAAATCCTGTGGGACTTCCAGAAATAGATGGACAAACTGGCTAACCAACTGGACATAGTAGTGGTGAACAAGCAGAGGAAGAAGACCATAGTGCGAGATGTAACTATACCAAATGATAGCAACATCAGGAAGAAGGAACACAAACACAAACACAAAAAGCCCAAGGTGGAGGGTGAAGTCAACAGTGGTCCCCGTGGTAATCAGAGTACTCGGGGCAGTGACCCCCAATCTGGGCGAGTAACTCGAACAGATCCCAGAAACAACATCCGACATCTCTGTCCAGAATAGCACACACCTAGGGACAACAAAGATACTGTATAGGGCCCTCAAGCCCCCAGGCCTCTGGTAGAGGACCTGAGACTGGAGGATAAAGGATGTGGATAAAGGGAATCTGCACAGCCTATTTTACAGTTTTCAGTCTATGGTTTCAGAGGTAAAAATACGTGCTTTTGACATTGTATTTTCATGATTTTTATTCGTATAAAACTTTATACTTCCATATTGTAATTTTTCTTAACTTTACTACAATAACAGCTGTATTTACTTTGCAGTTTTAGACTGCATATAAAACCTGATTAGAATTTACAGTAAACCATGTTTCTCATAAATAAATTAACCAAATAAATGATGAGTCACAGTGAGTCAGTTGCTGCACCACTAGAACAATAACCAGTGGAAGGGGGGATTATGCAATGGCATGCAACTTTAACCCCATCAATGCTGGTAACAATTAATCGAAATGCATTTCAATTGAATCGGTTTTCAAAGATTCAAGGGTTTTTATTGGGTCATTCCAGCACATGAATTTACATGAGGTGAAATTCATGTCCCGGTAAAAGCCCAAAAGAATAACACACACTGAGAGCAATATATACAAAAGATAAGCAAGCTAAAATCCTGTGGGACTTCCAGAAATAGATGGACAAACTGGCTAACCAACTGGACATAGTAGTGGTGAACAAGCAGAGGAAGAAGACCATAGTGCAAGATGTAACTATACTAAATGATAGCAACATCAGGAAGAAGGAACACAAACACAAACACAAAAAGCCCAAGGTGGAGGGTGAAGTCAACAGTGGTCCCCGTGGTAATCAGAGTACTCGGGGCAGTGACCCCCAATCTGGGCGAGTAACTCGAACAGATCCCAGAAACAACATCCGACATCTCTGTCCAGAATAGCACACACCTAGGGACAACAAAGATACTGTATAGGGCCCTCAAGCCCCCAGGCCTCTGGTAGAGGACCTGAGACTGGAGGATAAAGGATGTGGATAAAGGGAATCTGCAAAGTACTACTGCAATATTACTGTAGTAAACTATAATAAATATAGTATTGGCCTCCGCACTGTAATAAAATGGAAACTTTGGCTTTATTAAAGTGTATAAACTTCCATAGAAATAAAAATATTGATTATGGGACACAACGTGCCACTGTGCCAAAGAAAAGTTCATTCCTGAGTGGCACTAAAGTTTAGAGTTTATGCTATCACTAATAGGGCTGAGAAAAATTATTTACATATATTATTTTCCTTATATCCTATAAAATTACTAGAAAAAACATCTTAAGCCCTACCTAAAATACCCTGAACCAACAGAATCATACTTAAGTATGTGAACTGTATGGAAACTAAAAACTACAGCTTAAAAAAACTAAATAAATCAGCAGAGATTCATTTACTTTTCAATTCTTAAAAACAAACGATTCAGTTTTCTTCAGTTTCAGATTTTCCTACTAATTCTCTATCAGTAAATAAATCAAAGTCCTGACCTACCTTTGGCTGATGTAGTATCAAGTGTTGTTATATTGATATTTCCCACAGAATATTAAATACACTGTAAATTCAATGTCACTGAATTGTTGCTGTTTATTAACTAAATTGTTTTTGATAATTTGTTACATTTGTTTCTTTAATCTGATTGAAACACTCTCACTGATTCACAGTGAGTTAGTTGCTGCACCACTAGAACAATAACCAGTGGAAGCGGGGATTATGCAATGGCATGCAACTTTAACCTCCTCAATGCTCCACAAGAAGAAACATGAAATATATAACATCATAAAATTAGCACTAAAAGTAACAAAAAGTATACTTACAATGACGTTTTTGATCATTTGTTACATTTGTTTCTTTAATCTGATTGAAACACTCTCACTGATTCTACAGCCTACTTTACAGTTTTCAGTCTATGGTTTCAGACGTAAAAATACGTGCTTTTGACATTGCATTTCATGATTTTTATTTGTATAAAACTTTATACTTCCATATTGCAATTTTTAAATTTTAACTTTACTACAATAACAGCTGTATTTACTTTGCAGACTTAGACAGCATATAAAACCTGACTAGATTTTACAGTAAACCATGTTTCTCATAAATAAATTAACCAAATAAATGATGAGTCACAGTGAGTCAGTTGCTGCACCACTAGAACAATAACCAGTGGAAGGGGGGATTATGCAATGGCATGCAACTTTAACCCCATCAATGCTCCACACGAAGAAACATGAAATATATAACATCATAAAATTAGCACCAAAAGTAACAAAAAGTATACTTACAATGACGTTTTATAGTGCAGAACTATAGAAATGAAAACTTTTAACTTTCTGCATGAAACGTACTTCTAGCTCAGGTACTTGTTGATCATTAGAAATACACATTAATATGTTTCAAATTTATTTAATCTGAATGTGCGTGTTTTATTAGGACTACAGTTACACTTTCTGATATTTGTCTCCTCGCATCTTTCAACCATAGTGACCCATTTTCTTTCTGTTAGGTTTCTGTTTTACAGTCCTATCAGGAGAGCTGAAGCAGGTCACATGACCGTCACTGTGAATACATGAATGGCCATATTTTTAAGGTTGGTTAAGCAGGAATTCAGTTATTCGCGTTTCTGTCGCACCTCCAGACCAACCACACCAGACGCGTCTCTACTTTGCGGTGAGTTCTCGTTTTCGTGCAGTCGATTGCAGCTACAGCATACAATTTATTTAAAACCCTGAGTGGGTATGCAACATGTTTTTTCCCTTTAGTTAAAATGATTCCGCCAATGTAATTATTATGTTTATCAAACACACATTCCTTTCTTGTCACCCTTTCTATCTGAATGGCCTCTGTTGTTTGCTTTGATTTTACATTTTACTCGCGGTGTTTTGTGCTAAGCAGAACACAAGACAGTAGGAGACGCAGACTCGTAGAATTGTAATCGCCTTTCACCCACCCCGGAGCGGCGCCTTTACGCGTAGTATTACGGTACAGTGGCGAGGAAACCCGGAAGAGCTCAAACAGCGGTTAATTTGTGAAAGAAATGTCTTTTCGTATCGTTTCTAAAGAAGGGCTGGTGGGCTCCATCACGCTTGGTGTCGTTTTTGTCGCCGGCTATTTTATCGGTAAGTTCAAAGGCGGACAATGCTACAAAAATAATCCTTGTGACGTGACGTCGTCGCTAAAGCAAGAAAACCTGTCTGTAGCAAGGTGTGCGCAAGGTGACTTAAAGCCGAGCCATAGATATGGTGTTTGTTTCTTTATGTTTATTATCAATGAGTGGAATACAGGAGAATTGTGTGTGACGCAAATTTCTGTGGTATTTTTAAAAATTGTATTTATTTATTACCGCAAGTTAAAAGCTTCAGGGTTATAGTGGTTTTATTATTGGAAGTTATGTTTACGCTTAGCCTGTATTTGTTGCGTTGTTTTGAACGGGAAATTTTCAAAAATCAGATCTCAGGATCTGTTTATCGTATTGTTTCTTCTTGTGAATACAGACAATTAAACAAAAAATATTCCACTTCATGTTTTGTCGCTGTAAACACTTCGACAAGTGCCGTTTATCTAAGAGGTAAAGAGCTTCGATTTGCTGATTTCGATTTCGATTGCTGATTTGGGGTCTAGTGAAATAAATATGCGGTTTCCAGTGATCTGGCTTTTAGTTAAGTTGTAAATTGTGTGAATTATTTTGGTACAACACAAACTAAAGAATACGTTGGTGCATTAATGAACTTATGAGAAGCTGAATCTGAAAAAACAAAAAACAAAACACAGCCTCCATAATCACATCAATCCTATTTTTAGATTCAGATTATATTATGTAATGCATAAAGTTTGTATAAGCCTGAGTGAACACCTAGTGTAAGGCTTTGCAGTACAAAGTCCTCTTCTAATCATATATTTGCTTCACTTTCTAGCTACTGTTGACCTTGATAGACTTACAAAAAAACCCAACAGCTTCTGAAGTGACATTTACAATACAAATTGCATGGTTCACGTGCAAATAATAATTGTTTGTAATGTAATAAATGATTTATTGTCGACTTCAGTCTTAGAATCATCCCATACAGTTTGCTCAGTTTTAATCATAAAAGTTTATGAGTGTAAAAATGTTAGAAAAACTCCTTCAAAGAAAGTGTTATTTTTTTCTGCTTAAGTCATATTTTTACAGATGATTAAATGCCATTTTATAGTAAATTAGGCCCCATATATACAGATTCACAGATGCCACATGGATATGTTCTATGTCTACCAAATTATATTTAACAAAAGATGTCAGGTTATCTTATCTTACAATATTCAATATGAATTTTTTGTCTTTGCTGCTGCTGCAATAATTTAATTTCCCTGTTGAAATCGTTTGGGTTTGAACTTAATCAAATAACTTCTACTTAATAACTAGATCTTAGGTTTTCTGAAAGATGTTTAAACTGGCTAGGGGTCCTCTGACATCATCGTGCTCTTAAGATCCTTATATCTTTTTATGGTTTGTTTGTGCCCTCAGGAAGAAAGAAATCTTCCATAATGAGCATTTCCAAAAGTCACCTCGGGGGAAAAGACAATCCACTGTTACAGTATGTTGTCAATCACTCCATGAGGGAGCATCCGGTGCTGAAAAAACTCAAACTGGTAAGGAGGTCTTGCTGCTTGTGCTCTGGCAAATCTATTGTAATAAATCTAATCAGGTTTCATATGGCATTATGAAATTTTATGTAACTGGCTTCCCGCTCCGCTTGCTTTCAGAGAACAATGGAAGACTCCTGGAACGGGATGATGGTTGCCTCTGAAGAGTCACAGTTATTGGCCAATTTGGCCAAACTAATAAAAGCTAAGAAAGCGATAGAGATTGGTAAGGGTGACAAACATCATACGAACATTCAACTGATAAAACATGCGCAGCTTTTATGACTGAGCTTTCTTTTCTTTTTTTTGCACCTGTTCAAACACAGTAACATTACACAATATGAACACAAAACACTGGCTACTTGGAGTGCACAGGAAATTGCATAGAGAGCAGGACATAGAGCAGGCAAGTCTTCAAAGTGGACTGAACCTTTTTTTTTGTGGCATGTTTAGCAATCAATCCTAATCAAGGAGCCGTGGAAGCTGCTTTAGTTCATTGCCAGACCAAAGTAAACTCGATTTTAATGATTGAATCAGTTTTATAATATGTGCTTTAGTAGTTGCAGTTGGCAGCAGATTAGAATCAAGGATAAAAATATTTATTTACTTTCTCCATCACCACCAAATGCATGCAAACTTCAGTGGCAATGTGACACGCAGTTTGAGATATAGATATAGATGTCTTTTTTAGGGATGTTTGTGGCTTAATAAGCTACTGACTTATCTGTTTAATAATTTTAAGCATGAGAAAGCACGAGTTTGACTGTATTTGTTGCTCCTTAAAATAAAAAAAATTATTTTACTTTAAATTATTTTGAAGACAAAGACACATCCTTGCTCTTAAAATTCGTTCATTTCATCAGTGAGGCACTCCCGTCCTGCATATTCACACATGTAAAAAGCTAGAATCCTAGGAATGTGCAGATGTGGTCAGGAAATCAATTTCTATAGCAAATTGTCTAAAAAAAATGAGAAAACTGTATTAAAGCATGCAGTATATCACATGCCCTTTCTGTTGTCATGCACAGTGATGATTTCTTCTTGCGTCTATAGGAGTTTATACAGGTTACAACACACTGAACATGGCACTGGCCTTGCCTGAAGATGGAGTTGTGATAGCATGCGATATCAGTGAAGAGTACACCAACATTGGTAAACCCTTCTGGAAAGAGGTATGCTTTAAATCTGGGTTTTATTGTTTTATTAAATGTAATAATGCTTATTACAAAGTGCCGAACAGTGCAGAGCATGATCAGTCATCACAGGGGAAGTATATAGCTCTGTCTGACATCTTTGCACATACTTTAGTAAAAGAAAAGCCTACTGTAACTGATTATAGATATCACATAAAGATATCACTTTATTAAACAAAAATGATTTCGCAGGTTTTTATTTTTTAAATGACTGATATATAAGAAATATTCAGATGATTCGTCTATGATGAGATGACTATGGCAGTGTAATTATGAAATATTGAAATAAAATCAAGCAAGAAAGTATTTGTCGAAAGGCAAATCTCTTAGCAGTGATTTGTGTCAACAGAACCTGAAGAGCTTAAATGGTCTGATTCTTATATAGCGCTTTACACAACATGCCTCATCCACCTATTCACACCTATTCATACAAGCACTTTTTGTATGCTTAAGTGCTTTCTATCTAACATTAATACTCTGAGGGACACATAAGAAAAGCTTTTGCATCTTGCCCGAGGATATTTGGCAGCAGCCAGAGATCGAACCACCAACCTTGTGATAAGCAGATGAACTGCTCTGCCTCCTGAGCTACAGCCATTGCTCACAGTGTCAATAAAGGTGGATTCCTACCTCTTTCACAAGCAGACTGTATTCTGGATAGATTTTCTCCCAAAGTCCCTGTGTCAAGGCTAAAGTCGCCATATCTGACTTTGATAATCTAGGTAAGAACAAGTGTTACACAATACATCTATGTAAGGGGCTCTGAAAGGTAACTGAATAATCATGCAGATAAATGTATCAGCGACAGGCTTCCTGATATTTTGTGACACACCCTTCATTTCTTTCATTCTTTAAAACATTGTTTCTTTCTGTTAACAGGCTGGAGTCGAGAAAAAAATTGATCTGCGCATTCAGCCAGCACTGAAAACTTTAGGTACGGTAATGTTTCTCTTTATTTACTCTCATACATTTAACTGGAGATTTGCATTTTACTGATAAAAATGTTCAAAAATGTCTTTCCCAAAGGTCTGAGGATGCATTAATTTTCCTTTACTAGGACAGAGCAGCTTGTGGTAGTCTGCATCCAACAACTGATTTAATTACTCTGGGGGTGATGCTCTGTGAGTACTTCAGCTAGGGTAGAGGTTTTTGATAAGTTCAACCTGTTGAAAAAAAGAAAACCTGTTGCAGATACGGTTTAACATTGCAAGTAAAGTAGTACTTTATAGTCTTACATTCAGATGTTAAAGTGGGATTTGGGAGGTGGTAGATCTGGTGTGCCTACTTAGAAATAAGTCACGTAAGGGTCATTTCACATCCACTGAATAATTATTTCCAGGCTGATGACCTGCAATTTCTCTAAATATGCTTCTTAAAGGAAAATTGCCAAATTTGAGCTTTTTAAATTTTAAAAAAAGAAATACATTTTTTTAAAATTATGATGAAGTAATAAAAAGCTTGTGTGCAGCTGTGAAATTAGAAATAAAATCCAGCACTGACAGCACAGAGTGGAAAAAAAATAAACTTGCATATGAATTCACCATTAATGATGCGCAGCACCAATGTTGGCTTATGGTATTATATATGTTGTTTTACAGCCCTTTCTTTATAGATTTCTATCACCCGTTCTTCTGATAAGGTATCTGACTGAAGTAAATGGCACTTGGTTGATCCATCCATCCTTTGCCTTTTATGTGAGCGTGCACAGAGCCTGAAGCAGAAAGCCTGGGTTAACAAAGAGACGATAATCACCGTTGTGTTAGCCGCTATCTCTGCTGAGGGTTTGCAGTTGATGCAAAGTAAGCCTAGCTGTGTCAAAGTTGCTTTGTAGTACGCCAGCTGTGTGACAGCTACAATACCCTGAGATGGACATGTTAAGGGATTTTCTTTTCCCGTGTTTCATTGTCTCTTTCAGATGATCTCCTGTCTTCTGGCCAAGCAGAAACATTTGACTTCATCTTCATCGATGCTGACAAAGTTAACTATGACAACTACTACGAGAAGTCTCTGCAGCTGTTGAGAAAAGGAGGCATCATTGCTATCGACAATGTAAGCGCTACAACCAGAACAAGCATGAAACACACAAATTCTTGCACCGTGCCACTTCAAGCGGCAAATCCTCTATAAAAATGTGTCTGGTGCTGCAGGTGCTGTGGGGTGGGAAGGTGCTGAATCCGTCCCCAGATGACGCCGACACTGTGGCCATTGACAAGCTGAACAAGAAGCTGGTCAGAGATACCCGAATTAATCTGAGCATGCTGACAGTGGGAGATGGAGTCACCCTGGCCATCAAATTATAGTGCACATCTGAGAAGTGCAACAATTTATACACTTTATAGGGAAACACTGGGTTGCTGCTAGTGCGCAGTACTTTAGTTATACAATAACAGGATTTGATTAAAAAAATAAAAATCTCCATGTGTTTTGTTTTTGCATTATTTCACTAAACTGACTTCATATAATATCCTCTAATTGGCATCAAGTTAGATGTGAGAATAAGGTTGATTTCAGTGCTTTATTGTCAAGGGCACACACAAAACAGCTCCCCGATTAGTTTCGCAGTCCTCAAATGGGAAGTAAGGTGGTTAATTCACTCAGAAAATGAGAATGCATTTAGCATTGACTTGCAACTTAGCAGCTATTGAAGGTAGCAGAGGTCCTAAACTCTGAGCACAATCAAGCCTCTGTAGGAAACAAGTCCAAACCAAGAGGCTGGCTTCAGTCTTCAGAACATATTTTGTTAGAGTGACCCTTCCACAGTACTAACAATACACAAATGAAAGTAGAAAGAGTTTAAATAAGGGCAAATTCTACTGTGTGCAAAGTTCCTCTTAGTCATCTTGGATTTAGCTGTGTCAAAGGTCATCTGGTAGCCTGCCAACCACCAATCCACTTTATTGTTCAGATTTTTGGGGGGTTTTACTGTGAAAAAATACAAACATTTGACAAAATTTCACAATAATAAAAAGGTTATGAGAATACTAAGAGTATAAGAATAATAATTTCCAATAAATACAATCCATTATTGTCTAGAAATATCTAGAAAGAAAGTTTCACTAACCCTGGCTAACAGCACCAAAAACAGCAACTGTTACTTCAACAACTCACCTCAAAATTGCTGTCATTGGTCAGAAGTGAGCTTCACAGATTCAAAATGTCCTTTGACAAAGTTTTAAAGCCTTTTCTAGAGTAAATAAAGGTGGATGATTCTCACATGCCACTGACAGCTGAGGTAAACAGTGAACTGACCGCTTACACAATAGGAAAAATCTTTGGCGTTAATCCAGTCCAGAATATGAATGCATTCGCTACAGATCAAAGGTTGCCAGTTTTTGAGGTAACTCTGGGGTAAAAACAGATTATTCCCCGTTTTTTGCTAAGTGATATTACAAAATGTTTTTATGCAAACAGTAGTAGAAACACGTCAGCAAGCCGACTGTGGAAGTTATGGGTTACAGTCTAAACTTAACTAAAATTTTGTTTTTGATCTCTCTTGACTGGCTCAAACATGTTTGTCCTATAGGAGCAGCTGTAGCTAGGATTATGCACTAAACTGAGAGGCGTAGGAAAACAACCCAGTCGACTGCAATCTACCCTAACCTTCTGTGTGAAAAATAAGAGTATTTGATTAAAATAAATTGCTCATGTTTTGTTATTGCATTATTTAGATAAACTGACTTTGTATAATATCCTCTAATTGGCATCAAATTAGAGGTGAGCAGAAAGTTTGATTTCAGGACTTTATTGTAAAGGTAGACACACACCAACACACAAACAGCTCCCTGATTAGTGTCACAGTCCTCAAAGGGGAAGTAAGGTGGATAATTCACTCAGTCACTCAAGCCACAGTGAGGGAAATAAAAATGTATTTAGCATAGCCTTGCAACTTAGAAGCAGCTAGCAGAGGTCCTAAACTCTTCAGTCAGAACATTTAAGCATCAGTCACACTGCTCTTTAGTTATTTTCTCTAAGAAAACAACTAAAGCACAGCCAGGAGGCTGGCTTCAGTCTTCATAGCATATTTTGTTGGAGTAACCCTTCCACAGGCAGCATAGTACTACCAAAATATAAATAAAATGTGCAAATAAAACAAAAGGAGAAAGAGCTTAATTAAGGGAAAAATCCTACTGTGCAAAATAACACCTCAGGTTTACATTCTATGTGATCACACTTTAGCAAAGGAACAAGGTTTTGTTTTGAGAACCACTCTTGGACTGTCAAACTCAAAAAAAAGCTCATGTTCAACAGCGAGTGGAAGGTTTTTCTATAATTATTATTATGGTATACTGAAAGGAGTAATAGCTGATTAATAAATACATGTGACTGACTACTTATTGTAACCACAATCAAAGGAAGTAGGTGGAAAGGTTTCCATCTCATCAGTGCTTGTGTCCTGGGGATTCTACTTTGTTTTGGCTTAGTCGTTAAAATATACGTTGCTGACCACACAGGAAGGCAGAAGGCCAGGTTCTGCCGATAATCCTTCCTCTTCTTATGAAGTAGCAGAGATTATCCTTATGCCTCCAATTCCAGGCCTAGACCTAGTTTGTGGCCACCAGCATTGATATTCTTCCCATCAACAAGTGCAGAGAGGGTGAGTTTCATGCCTGAAATATTAAGTGAACTTAATGAAACGAGGTCCTTAAGATATAGAAGTGTTTTTATTGGACATTATTAATGAGGTTGTTCTTACCGGGCCGGAGAGTCTGGGTGTATCCAACTCCTACCAAGCTGGCATTATTCACCTTAGCCTGGAGGGGGGGGAAAAACCCCACATTAAATCATTTAAGCACTGAAAGTTACTGTTACTCTTTGATTCTAGACTACAAACTAGACTTTATAATACCTTTAAAATGTAAGAAAAGGTGAGAATATCTTACTGATATGGAGGCACTGGAGTCTAACTGGTATTTAGCAGCGATTCCAAAGGAAGTGCTGTTGTTGCCTGCTGTCCAGGCAAGATTCACAGCGGTCTCCAGGTCATCATTGACCTTTTGATAAATAGAGCCACCAAACTCTGAACCATCATTTCTGAGGGAAATGGGGGAAAACAAATACACATTACACCTTGACTCATGGATCAATAAATTATATTAGAAATCATTAAAATATCAAAAAACCTACACATTGGTGTGGAGCTGGAAGTCCCCAGTTTTGTAACCAACAGCAAAGTTGCTCTTGGTCATCTTGGATTTGGCCGTGTCAAAGGTCATCTGGTAGCCTGCCAACCATCCCTCATATCCGGCCACTGCTGCTCCATGAATAGTAGGACCAGCGAAGTCTAAATCTACGTCAACACCGGCATTAAGGTACTCCCTTTTATAAGCCGTTTTAACCTTGCCACTCTTCTTGCTGTGAAATTCAAATGAACATTTTACATAAGATTGTTGAGTTAGTAACAGGTTGCCAATAATACATTTCAAATCAGTAAATAACCTACCCAGTATTAGGTGAAAATGTTGTCTCAAATGTAAGTTTCAGGCCTTTGGTGATCTAAAGAACGAAAAGTCATTTACTTTCCAATTTTATATTTGGAATGATCCACACTACAGCCCAGATATAAATTACCTGATCCTCGACACAAACTTCTGTCCCAAGAGTGTTTTCCGTGGTCCACTTCTCCGTGAACGTCAGCCCATATTCAGCCCATTTGTACTTGGTTTCAAGGGTTCCAGTGACCTTGCTGGTATCGACATTGGATGAGCCTGATGTTTTAAATTCCTGAAACAAATAAATGAGGGAAAACAATACTGGTTAGACAAGTCTGTTATCTGTCATACATACAAATGTTAATAAGTCTGATGTGTATTTTAGTGTATGGTACCACTTGTGCATTGTACAAATTACTCTTGTATAGTACTTTAACCTTTTTTTAAATGTACCGTAGTTTTCTTATTTTTCTGTTTTCTAAACATAAACCAGTTCACCTTTTCTGACCCTTGTGCTGCTGTCAGAAGTTAACTTCTATCTATTTCAGACTATTTCAGACTTCTATCTATTTACACTTCTATAATAATCCTTCTAAAGGTCCTGTGAAAGCTGGTGTGTTTTGCAGCAACTAATCCTTCCAGAGAAGAGCAGATTTCCTTTTGTCATCCTCCTTAATGGGAACACCTGACTCCAAGAAGGTTTTAGAGAAGTCACTAATACAAAGCTTTACATACTTTTTCAAACCTGCACTGCATGCTTAGTGTGTTCACTGAATACATATTTGTGTGCCTAGTTCAGTTAGATTGAATTTATCGTTAAGTGCGACTTGGATCAAATTATGTTTTATTTATATTACTGTATAAATTGCAGTAATCATGGATTAACAAGCTTTTTTTCCTCTTCTTGGATTAGCCAAAGAAAACAAATAAACCAATGGCCACAAGTTTTCTTGCAATTTTCTCCATAATTTAGCGCTGGGGAGCATACCAGATGTAGTGAGGTCATGCCTGATGTGACGTTTTCAAAGGTGCAACAAAATCAACCTGTTTTATGTCTTTAAATGGATTAGACTGTAAAGACCACAATGACGCATCTTAAGTGAAAACCTGTCATATAACCAATGAAACCAAAAAAAAAAAAATCTCAAAAATAAACTCACAGCTAACTTACTTTTAAAGGACAAACAACACAAGACATAACTTCCTATGAAAAATTGACAATTTGTAACACTACTTTAGAAAGTTCCATCACTAAACAGCATACTCAGTAACACCAACTGTTAGGACCACACAGCACCAGGAAACTGGGCGAGGCAAAGAAAACACGTTAACAACTGTTTTTACATGGAGACAGAACTATTTTACCACCAAAGTTTGGAAGACTAACTCCAAACGGAGTTCAAAGCTACATTTCATGGCTTTGCTGTGGAAACATCAACACAAACAAGCCAGATGCTGACTTTATATGGCAACAAAAATTGGCATTACAGTTTACTGCATTTCCCTCTTGTTAGCAGAACAGTGGAGCATTTATTTTATTTATGATTTATCTCTTTTTATGAGGATATTAAAGTCTCATACTCCCCAGGCAGAAGAATCAGCCACTGCCAAAATACAGAAAAGCCCATTTATGAAAATAATAATAAAAATACAATGTTATGCAGCAGGAAACCTGCAAGAAAAAAAGTGCCTTGATACAAATGTTTGGTCATGCTGCTCAGCACTAATATGGAATCACATATTTGATAAAATGACAGTAATGTTTGTTTGCCATTTAGGATCTGCAGGCCCTTTACCTTCTGACCTATTTGTTGACATTTCATATCTGTGATAACAATAACAATATTAATATACATTACCTACATTCCACTACTGGACGTTATATTTACAGTTAAACTCACCACTCCACTTGAAGACTTAGTCTTCACATCAAGCTTGACGAGCCCAAAGCCTGCAAAGACAATGACAGTCAGATACTACTTCCTGTGCTTGGAAAAGGCATTTCCAGCCGCAGACCTGACCTCTTCAGGTCAGCAAATACACACTTATAAAGGTGCCTTTTATCTTTCTTCCAGTTACCGTATCCCTTATTGAAGATGTCCTTTGCTGATTTGCCCAGGTCTGCATATGCCGGAGGGACTGCCATTCTGCCTATTTACACAAGAAAAAAGCGAACGTAAATGGTGACACAGGAATATGGTTTGTTTTTAAAAGTTAGTTAATAAAAGAATTACAACCAAGCACATGTATAGACATGAGCAAAATGGGTATCTGTAAAGTGTGATAGCTGTGGCTGTCACATGGAGAGGAAAAAAGATTAAAATTAAAAAATTAACAACTAGAAATGATGAAACATTATACAGTGAATGCATTAAGCACCCAAAAATAACTAAGAGAGAAGTAGTAAAGTCCCAGCTATTAAAACAGGATAGACAATTTAAACCTTGACTACAATTACTGTTTTTATCAAGTATTTTTAACTCCAAGATTTTATTTTAATAGTTTTGTGTTTAACTGCTGTCACTAGCTATATATATAAAGACACCAGTGCAGGTGTCTGTCACCTTATTCTCAAGGTTAGACCGACGTTTTCAAGTAACCACAGCATGGAGGTTATTGGCTAAGAAGCCAAAAGGCTATAACAGATTGCATACAAAACAGTTTTAAATAGTACGGAAAAAACTAAGTGAGCATCTCGGTCATGGATTCAATAAGTGAACTGAGCTTTACTTTGAAGACCTTATCAAAATTAAAGAGTTTTAGTTGACTATACATTTATTTTCCATGCAAATACTTGCAAACACAGCACTATGCGTAATCACAAGAGTGTAGTAAGGGCATAAAATAGAATTACATACAGTCTATGGGTAGGGGGCGTTTTCTAGCTAGCAAATAGGATGTCTGACAGCGGTACCCCCTGCACTACAACAAATAAAACACGGATAACCTGTGTAAATACTCAGCCTAGTACTTACCGAGAGTTTCTTCTCTTTGTTATACACCCACTAACTTGACAGATAAGAAAAGCTGCGGAATGAGCGAGTACAGCCGGTGTAGGACGATATGGAGGAGACACCGCAGCAAACAACCTGCTGACCTCGGCGCCGCAGGACCCGAAAATATAGCTGTGCGTTTTGTGCCCGACTGAAATAGGAATCACGTAGTAATTGTGTAAATCACATGGATATTAATGTATACATAAATTATATTATTTTACAACAGGAATCTGAATTTTGAAAAAGTGACTTTCATGTTACAAATGCGAGAGGTCTTCCAGGCAAGTGGAAGACCTCTAAATCACCATGGCAACCTACATACTACTGAAAGTTACGGGCTTTTGCGTACAGAGCGGTACAGAACTACATCGGTGCAGCTCACCATATCTAACCCATTCAGGTTTTACATAATCAGGAGGAAAAGGCTTTGATAACAGGATACACTCGTTGATCACTTTATTAGGTACACCTCTTTACCTGCTCGTTAAGACAACCATCTTGTAGCAAGCCCTAGCATCAATCATGACAGAAGAGAGTCTTTAACGGGACAATCGCTTATTTTCTTCATCAGGATACATAGGGTAGTTCTTCAACTGGAGGACAAGTGTAGACGAATGGAAGCCCAAAATAAAGAGCTGGAAGAAAGACAACAGCGCCAGCCGGACATAAAAATTATTAATGAGGGCTGGGGAATCAAGTTTGCTCAGTCCCGAGAGCAGATTGTGCACCTCATTAAAGAAAACAAGCAAAAGAGTGCAGAACTAAAAGAAATGACCAACCAGCTCCAAGACAAGAAAACGATGACTGATAAGATACAATGGGATCTCCAATACATGGACCAAAGGTATCAGCTGCTCCAAAGACAGCTCCATGAAGCTGTGGAAGAAAAGAAAGAAATCCTCCAACAGAAGGAAGAGCAGGACAAAAAGCAAAGGGACATGCAGCACGAACTGAAGAGCATGCAGGAAAAATACCGAATGCTGAAAGAAAGCCTGGATGAAACACTGCGCCAAAATAAAGACCTTCTTCAACAGGAAGGAAAACGTATTGTCCAGGACTTTGAGTCTAAAAATCTAAAACTGCAAGAGTTTTGTAATCAGCTGGAGGACAAAGGAGCTAAAGTGGAAGAAGAAAAGGAAAAACTGGAGAAACGCTGCTCACAGATGCAGAAAAGGATCGATCAGATAGCGAGAAATAACTCAGAGCTCGTTAAGGGGATTTTGGTGGAATTCAATAACTTGAAGCGTGAAAACACTGAAATGCAGGCACAAAAACAACAACAAGACAAAATACATGAAGACCTGCAGCTCACGCTCCAAGAAATCCAGAAAAGAAATGAGCAGTTAGAAGACGAGCACAAAGAAGTACAACAGAGAAATGCAGACATGCACAAGGACAAGCTGGTACAGGAGGCAACATCCAAACAACTCAAAGACAAGCTTGAAGAACAACAAGCAACATTAGAAGAGGTGGAACAAAGATGTAAGAAACTTGAAAAGCAAAACGCAGAAACAGTCGATGAGTTGAGAAATCTCATCCTGGAGAAAAAAGCGCTTGTGGAAAAGTGCATGAAAAAGAAGACAAAATGGTTCCGCTTGTTCCGGAGGAGAGACGCTACTGCTTCCTCACCTGATGTAGCCTCGTCTTGGTCCACCTCTGTTCACCCCCCCAACCAGTCCCGGCAGTTGACTGTCCCCTCCTGAGCCTGGTTCTGCCGGAGGTTTCTGCCCGTTTAAAGGCAGTTTTTCCTCCCCACTGTCGCCAAGTGCTTGCTCAGAGGGGATTGTTGGGGTTTTCTTTTTTTTTCTTTATTTACTTGTTTAACTTTTTTCATTATTACTTCATTTTACCTTGTTTCTTTATTTACTTGTTTAAGGTTTTTTCATTATTACTTCATTTTACCTTGTTTCTTTATTTACTTGTTTAAGGTTTTTTCATTATTACTTCATTTTACCTTGTTTCTTTATTTACTTGTTTAACTTTTTTCATTATTACTTCATTTTGCCTTGTTTCTTTATTTACTTGTTTAACTTTTTTCATTATTACTTCATTTTGCCTTGTTTCTTTATTTACTTGTTTAAGGTTTTTTCATTATTACTTCATTTTACCTTGTTTCTTTATTTACTTGCTTGTTTAACTTTTTTTTCCAACTTATCTAAATAATAAACCAATTGAATTTATCCTTTGAGTATTTTTCATTTCATCTTTACAGAATTCTTCCAAAACATTTTCAAACATTCAGATCTGCCTTTTATTTTCTTCTTGAAACCTCATAAATGGTGAACTAAAAACCCTGGAATATGGTTTGAAACATTGTTTCAGCTGAAACCGGCATAACATGCTTGAGTGTGTGTGTGTGTGTGTGTGTGTGTGTGTGTGACAGGTGACAGGGTATCACTAGTTAGGTCATCATGTTTAGACTCATTCACTCCAAAATTATTTAGGCCAAATATTTAAAACAGTGTCATTGCATACACATTTTCAACTGACTTCAATCGCACAAATGCAGAAATAATTATTTGCAGTATCTTATTTATTATGAGAATGTCATGACTGATCATTTGCACCTACACCACCAAAAATGGGGGCAAAAGGGAGGAGATCATGTTTAACCGGTTAGAAGAAAAGGTTAGAAATATAAGTGCCGACATGAGCAGTGTCCACAGAAACCTCTGAATCGCAGCTCAAAGCTCATATAAACCATTTCTACAACCACTAAACAAAGCAAAGACACCAAACAGTTACATCACCACGAATCTGTGGTCAGGTAATATCCATATTTTGATTGATGTTTTTCTGGAGTTAAATGTGAACCGAAGCATATTTTCAAAGGTGTTATATGCTATAAAATACTTTTAAATAAAATAATCTCTAATAAATTAGGTGTGGGAAATAAAAAAATCGAATTTTTCTATGTTTGAGTCACAGTGACTTTTAGTTACAACACTTTCAAGCACGTTTAAGAGCCACATCTGAAATTCAAGCACTTTTCAAACCTTGAAAAGACAATATTAAAATTCAAGCATTTTCAAGGATTTCAAGAACCCTGTATATGACTCTTAAGTCCATGATCTTCATCATATTGCCTGTTCTGCAGGTCACGGCTTCAGGGCCGATCCTTTAAAAGTCTGCAGTGTCGATTAATGCATAGAGCTGCAAAACTCACACTTCTTCCTCTCACACGCAATATGTCACTGCAGTGATTTTCTGATTCATGTTACTGCTTTCTACACACCTTTCGTTTGATTTTTTTCACCTTACATAAAACACTTCCCCCGTCTCACAAAATGACTTTCACATTAATGACACTGATTGCATCTGCAACCTCTTCAAAATGTAGCATTTATTTAATCAAATAATAATACAACTTTTTAAGAAACTCTTTTGTAATTAAAAATCCTGGCCAACCAGCAGTGGTTACCTACACTAATAATACACACAAATCAACTTTTTCAGTTTTTCACTTAGAAGATGATCCAAAATACAATCTGGATGGATGAGTTACTGATAATATCAAAAATATAATGCTGTCCTTTGAGATTTTAACATAAGACTGTGAGTGTAATGGATCTAAAACTGTTTAAATTTTCAGAGCCCTCTACAGCCTGGTGACATGGAGACTTTAAAAACATCAGCAGAAGGTTTCAGTAGTGTAGTCTAATTTGTTCTTTTCATTTAATAATAAAGTCCATATTATATCAACAGCTACATTCACCCTGGAGAGAAACTAGTGATGGGCCACAGCAGCAAAAGACCACACTCGATTGGTAGTCAAGCTTTGCGAGTATAACTTTGAAGCATGTTACAAACCTGGACAGGACAACACTAATGGGGATGGCTATTCCAAGATTCCTTACAAGGAAGAACCTAAGGGAAGGACACAGATAAGGACATTTTTTAAAGTGTGTCCTGACAAAGTGCATGCATGCTTGGCCTGCCAGATGTAGCAAGAATGCTGAAACTGACTTGAAAATCAAGGTACAATCAACCCCGGGAAAAGCTATCAGTGGACAGAGTTCGGAGGTGGCGACAACACAAAAAACTGATTCCATTATTGCAGTGGATTATGTGGTGCTGGAGATGTTGAGCCGCATGAACAGGAAGAGACTGTTGAGGCCTCTGAAGCAAGTGATGAGGCTCAAAGCAGTTCTGTGGATAGCCCAGTATCTTTCCCATTGACTTCCACAGAGACATAAAGATGTGGTTTCTCCCTTCTTTTTGTTGGACTTTTAACTTGATACTTAATTGTACATTTCAGCAGCTGTGGTTCTAAATCTAATGGACTAGGACACATTAAGAAAAAGACTGTGTGTGGGACCCAAAGGACTTTTTTTACTTACTACTCACCACAGACTTTAGGAGCATGTTTTTATCAGCATTGTGGGTCTTGTTATATTTGTGACACAGTATTAATCATTCCAGGGTGAGTGAATAAATAGCATCTGAAGGCTGTTGGGGTTTAAAGGGGGTTATTTGGTTTTATTCCTGTTCAGTAAGCACTCAGCAAATGCTTTGTTTTTTGCAGGTCTGGGCTCTTCTCTGACTTTCTTGTGTTTTTTGTAATTTGCCACTCTGTCATTTGGAGCCCATCGTGGCTCACGGGCCACTGAGTTTTATCTTTACAAATTAAAATGTTGACTGTAAAATGACTGTATTGAAAACTATGTTGAACCCAAGTTGCCCTGGAGTAAGGGCATCCTGCCAATCTAGCTTGGTGTAGGAAATTAGAGGAAAATTGTGTTAGGCTAGATTCCTGTCTGTGGGCGCCGTATACTTCAGGTTGCCACCATGTCAACACAAGTCGCTCTTTAAGATAAGATAAGATAAGATAAGATGGCCTTTATTAGTCCCACAGGTGGGAAATTTGTTTTGTTACAGCAAAAGTGCAAAGTTATGTAGCAGAAATTAGAAAACACTGGAATGCAATAAAATACAATAAAATAAAATAAAATAAAATAAAATACTATATACAATAGAATAAAATAGAATAGAATAATATATACAATAGAATAAAATAGAAATACAAATACTATATACAACTGAGTAGGAAAATACAAAAACACAACTTCGTCAGAAGAAGAATTGCACGTATAGCAGTCTTATTGCACATGTGTGGGTTTGTGTGTTTGATCAGCTGCAAAAGTCTTTATTGTAGAGTCTGACAGCAGTGGGGAGGAAAGACCTGCGAAATCTCTCCGTCCCACACCGTGGGTGCCGCAGTCTCCCACTGAAGGAGCTGCTCAGTGCTGTCACAGTCTCATGCATGGGGTGGGAGATGTTGTCCAACAGGGATGACAGCTTAGCCACCATTCTCCTGTCACTCACCACCTCCACTGGGTCCAGAGGGCATCCTAGAACAGAGCTGGCCCTTCGGATCAGCCTGTTCAGTCTCTTCCTGTCCCCAGCAGAGATGCTGCCCCCCCAGCAGACCACACCATAAAAGATGGCTGAGGCCACCACAGAGTCATAGAAGGTCTTCAGGAGTGGGCCCTCCACTCCAAACGACCTGAGTCTCCGAAGCAGGTACAGCCTGCTCTGCCCTTTCCTGTAGAGGGCGTCTGAGTTATGAGTCCAGTCCAGTTTGTTGTTCAGATGAACACCAAGGTACCTGTAGCTGTCCACAGCCTCGATGTCCATACCTTGGATGTTCAGTGGTTGCAGTGGAGGATGCTTGTGCCTGCGGAAGTCTACCACCAGTTCCTTGGTTTTACTGGCGTTGATCTGGAGGTAGTTCAGCTGGCACCAGTCCACAAAGTCTTGAGTCAGTCCTCTGTACTCCTTGTCGTCCCCATCAGTGATGAGGCCGACTATTGCAGAGTCATCAGAGAACTTCTGCAGGAAGCACTGGGTGGAGTTGTGGGAGAAGTCTGCAGTGTAGATGGTGAAGAGGAACGGAGCCAGAACCGTTCCCTGTGGGGCCCCCGTACTGCAGACGACCCTGTCCGACACACAGCCCTGAGTCCTCACATACTGTGGTCGGTCGGTGAGGTAGTCCAAAATCCAGGTAGTGAGGTGATGGTCCACTCCAGAGTTCTCCAGCTTGTCCTTCAGAACCGAGGGAAGAATGGTGTTGAAGGCACTGGAGAAATCAAAGAACATGATTCTCACAGTGCTCCCAGCGGTCTCCAGGTGAGCGAGGGAACGATGTAGGAGGTGAATGATGGCATCATCCGCTCCAATGCCAGGCTGGTAGGCAAACTGAAGTGGGTCCAGTGATGAGCTCACAAGGCGCCGAAGCTGAGCCAGGACCAGCCGCTCCAGGGTCTTCATCAGGTGGGATGTCAGAGCCACCGGCCTGTAGCTGTTGAGGTCCTTGGGGCGTGAAGTCTTTGGCACTGGAACAACACAGGAAGTTTTCCAGAGCTGTGGGACTCTTCCCAGCCTCAGGCTCAGGTTGAAGAGGTGCTCCATCACACCACCTCTGCTTTAATACCTAAAGCAGTGGCCTGTAATAAAATACACATTTAACTCAGCCTGTCAATTTTCCAAATGATTGCTCTTAAGCTCTGGCAACAGCACACATAAATAGATAAATAAAAAAGGAAAGAAAACAGTCCCGTTTCAGCTCTTTATTGATGGAAATGACTGTTGGGACAAGATGTTTAATGGCTCTACAGTAGCACATAAACACATCCTACTTCTTCAGTGAAGGGATGTGTTAAGACTATTAACTCCCACTCAGAATCATGTTTCTAACATGCTGCAATGACGACGATCTTTTAAGATTCACTCAATGAAATGTACAGGACAAGCTGGAATATGTAAATTAAATAACACATTGTGTTTCCAATGAATACAGAGTTTGAAGCAACTGTAAACATAATTCTCTATGTGCACATTGCTGCAACCTTGTACACGGAATATAAAAATACCTATTGACATTTATAAAATGGAATAAATTAATCTAAACAAATACAAATTTCAGCATCTGTTTACTACATATTAACATCAAAGCATTAATATCAAGAAAAGGTTGTTGCACTTGGTCTAAGTCTAGTCATTTACACTGAATAGGGACTTCTTAAAAAAAACTATACATATATTCAACAGTAAACATGAACAGTTTGGAATAATTCTTCACAGAGAAATGTATCACAGTAACACTCAAGGTAATTGGCAAATGGAACTATATTTAAGACAGCTGGATAAAACTTTATTCTAACTTTTTGGCTGATAATGTCGTTTATTTAAATGCATATTTTCTACGAAATAGTAGGCGATGTCATCAGTAAAGACAAGATTCGGTGTATGTCGTTAATCTGAAAAGGAGCCATGAATTTCTGTGTCAGTCTTTAGTAATGCTGTCAAAATGTCAGCGTGTTATAAAGGAATGCAGAAGATTGAACAAAATGTTTAACATGATGACAAATTATGTTTTTCTATATAGCATAATATGAATCTATACATATTGCTTCAACAGTGGTCCATACAGATACATACATACATAGTTTTTTAGAACTCAAATGTGGGATATGAGGAAAAACTTCTCAAGAATCCAGATCCAGATATTTTAACTGCACAGAAAATGGCAGTTTCCTGTAAAGGTTTCGATTTTAAATGAGAATTTATTTCATAATTTGCTTGCTATCCAAACAGTCTGTCATTGTATTGTAAAATCAAACTCGTGCCAAATAAAATTATATCCTTTGTGAGGATGGGGCCTTTTAGAAACTCTGCAGGTTTTTTGTTTTAAAAAGACAATAAAAGCAGGTTAGGAGCTAAACCCTAAAATTTAAAAGGATATGGCTCTGTGTATTCCATCAGGCCTTTGTGCGGCTCATATTAGGCGTCTTTGTCGCACACTGCCTCAGTTGGCAACATGACAAAGCAGACGAAAGAACACTGTCTGTGTCTAACAGTACTGGTGCAGGCTGCTTATTATCCGATCAGCCTCTTTAGCACAGCAGGTCTAGAAAAAGGCCAGCAGTACTCGTTGGGGACCGGCCCATTGACATTGCACTCAAAGAAGGAGAACATGGGGAACCAGATGCGAGCTCTCCGGCTCTGCTGGTAGGCCCGAGTGTTGGCTAGGGTGTGGTAGTACAGAAAGAGTCTGGTAGTGATGTAGAAGGCTATGAACACGTCAATGGAGTAGTGTTCATGCGCAGCCAAGATGAAGAAGATGCCGAAGAGGTTGAGCACCCAGGACAAAGTGTGGATAAAATTCCAGCTTCTTGGAGTGTCTGTGTAAATCAAAGAAGGAAGAGCGTTACTGAGCACTTTATGTGATTTCATTCTAAAATGTGGCACATTGTTAAGTCTGTTAAAGTTATTTTCATTCACATATTTAATGTAAAAATATTTTTTCTGCTTGTGGCTCATCTCAGGCACAAAGCTCTCAGCCACTCCTACCTGCTGTTCAAGCTTTCTGTTTAAATCAGAAAGAAAGACAGGAGTAGGAGCTGAAATGGCTTGCTACAGACAGCGGAAGTGATGATGAATCATACAAAGTTTCTCTAGCAGAATCAAAGACTAAAAATATTTAAATGGAAACAACCATAATAGGTTTTTTATTCATTTTCAAAAAATACTTGCAGTACCGGTGGCAGACACTGGATGGCAACATAGGGACACTGTCTCCAAATAAGGCTAATCTATGTCTGCTTTATGATTTACTACCACTATGGGGTTTATTGTACTATGTACATAATAATAGTGCTCTTTAAACATGCATTGAAACTAATAAAGCAACAATAAATAAAAAAAAAAAAATCACGTTTAACTATATAGGACCAAATCACCCGTCCTATACATTCCTTTAATATATATGCACATTTACGGACATAGCATGGCAAAAACTGACTCCCAGGTTTCCTTACAGTGTTACTGGAGGCCAAGGTACTGCCATCCAGAGCAAGCATCTAAAAGACAGCATGTTTAAGAGGATTTATAAGGGCCAAGTTCAATAGCCTCAGTTTTATCTGAATTTAGAAGCAAGAAATTGGAGGTCATCCAGGTCTTTATGTCTGTAAGACATTTCCGCAGTTTAACTAAGTGGTGTGTCATATCTGGCTTTGTGGATAAATAAAGCTGGGCATCAACTGCACAGCAATAAAAATGTATGCTATGTTTCGAATGATACTGCCTAAGGGAAGCATGTATAACGTAAATAGAATTGGTCCCAGTACAAAACCCTGTGGAACTCCATAATTAACCTTAGTGTGTGAAGAAGATTCCCCATTTTACATGAACAAATTGGTGTCTATTAGATAGATATGAGCCCAACCACTGCAGTGCAGCATTTTTAATTCCTCTAGCATGGTGGTAATAAAATATTGCTGTCAGTAGTATCAAAAACTGCACTGACGTCTAGCAGGACAAGCACAGAAATAAGTTCACTGTCAGAGGCCATAAGAAGATCATTTGTGACCTTCATTTATGCCTTATTGTGTACTGTGATGAGTTCTGACATCTGACTGAAACTCTTCAAATAAATTAGATCAGTTAGCTGTTGGCTAATGGACTAATATGGTTTGGAATCCATTAACCTGGAAACATACAAATTCTCTCACATGTGTTAGGTAATGTCTAAAATGTTTATTTATGTACAAAATGAGGGGGTTTAGGGATTAGTTTTGAAATCATTGATCATTTTCCAATTATAATTCCAAGTTATTCCAAGGCCTTTTCAACTCATCTTAGCATAAGTGTGTTTTCTTCCTCACAGAAAACAGAAACAGAAGCTACTCACATTCTGTGACAAAGAAGTTGAGCATGGTAAGGACCACAGTGTGGCCACTGAACATGTAGTCGCCACATGTGTGAACCCCTGTCAGTGTCATCCCAAAACCGCTCCAGATGGCCACAGCTCGCTGTAGTTTGGCCCACATGTCGCCGTACATCTAGAAGGAAACAGTTAATACTCTAATCTTGCAAAGAGATCTGATACATGAGAAAAAGAGAAAAAAAGATGCGTTACCTTTCCTGAACACTGCAGGTGCTGTCCTGGAACAGACAGGGAAGTGACAAACATGGTGATACAGCGCAGCATGAACACCGTTCCCATGAGGCTGCACATCCGCCGCAAAAGAATGGACCTACAAGTAGAAAAATGTGAGTTTCCTGTGCTACTGACAGGCTCCTGGGATCTTTCAGAGCAGCTACTGACCTGTGTTTATGCAGCAGCAGAACCAGCATCCAGATGTTACAGAGGATCACTCCACATGCCTCGGCCATGGCGAATGCCCAGGGTATTCTAGGCACACTGTGGAAAAGGACAACATCAGTGCTGAAATAACAGATTGAAAGTGAGCATTTATAGCTGATGTTGCTTAACATCTTACAACAAACATGACAGAAAAATTAGTTTGGTGTTTTGGTATATTAGTTTTAATAAATCATTTCATGCATATAGATGTTATCTCCCAAGATATCTCTTTTGGAGATAATTAACTAGCCTGAATAATTTGCCTCAGTGTCTCGCCAAACACACACTGGAAATTCCTTGAAATAATCTCTCCTGGTAAGTTTTCATTTCATGAAAAGCCCAAAGCTGGTCATAAACAAAAGTAGGTCACCTTATAAACAATTCTCAAAGGTCTTTTTGAACCTCAGCGAGCACATCAGGAGTATATGAGGACAATAATAGAAACACGCTACAAGGAATTAGGGCAGTTATAATGTCAGCGATTTGGTGTGATACTCAAACAGCATCGTTTGTGGAATTTCAGAGGTGATTAACGTTTTTGTTGTAAGAAGATTTAAGAAAGCTCCTGTGAGCGATCACACCCACCTGTCTAGAAAAATATCTGGGAGCGGAGGGTACGTGCGCATGTCAGGGACCCTCTCGTGCACGATGACCATGACGAAGGATGTAAACCCAAACACGAACACCACATAGACAGAGCTAAGCACCGTCTTCCAGTACTCGGGATCGAGGCGCCGCATCTGCTGCTTGTACTTTCCATTAGTGTACTGGTGATACTCCTCTCCCACTGGTGCTGTGTCAGTGCTGTCGCAGTCTCTCCCTGGGTCTCCGTTACACAACCAGTCCAAACTGCCTCCGGAGCCGGTGGGAGAGTGGCCATCATAGGGAAGACCCAGCTCCTCCAACAAATCGATGTTCTGTTTCTGAAGTTTCCGAATGGAGACCATCAGCCGCTTGATGTCCCCCAGCACCTTGAGCTCCAGAGGCGGCGAGCGGAGGTCGTACTCGCTGAGGGCGAGCAGACTGGTGCCATCCAGCCGGTGCTTGTTGCACAGCAGGTCCACATAGTCGCAGAAGCCCTCTTCCTTCAACCACTTGGCAACGTGCTTCGGCGTCCAACGACGGACACTCAGCTGGGTCATTTCCTCCTGACACCAAAGGCTAAAAAGAAGAACACCCACATTTAAGTTCAGCAGTATCAGTTCCTTATTGGCTTCCAAAACACCAAGCAAAATAATCTTCAGGATAAGTTTAAGGCACAGTTTATTTGCTCTGAATCAGCAGTAGTAACTTTAAAGACACTATGCAAGACTGCTGCGCAGACAGAAAATACATTCATTTTGTGACAAAATTATAGGTGATAAACAAATTTAAGACAAATCCTGAGTTACACAGGAAATCTGGGTAATCACAATTTATGCAGTTATATGACGCAAGTACTGGCAAGGATTTCCTAAGGCACAATGGAAACCACACCCTAAAATGTAAGTGAAGGAGCAGCTACATGTTACCCCAGGCCAAACAGTCAATTAAATCCTAAGGTGCTAGTTAATAGAGAACGATTTGTGGGATATTATTGTCCTATTCACATTAAAAGACATTATTACTACTTCTAACTTCATTATTAATCGAAATAAACACTGCCTCAACAATCTGCTCCTTGGACTGACAAGAAAGCAACACATTTCTGTGTTTTTTGATAAAATAATTTAAATAAACAGTCCAGCAACTACAGCCCACCTGCAATAACCCATATATTGCCCATATATACATATATGTATATATCACTGGCCAACATTTAAATCGGGCTTAGAAGCTCTTTGTATACTGCCAAGTTAACTTATCTCAGTATTTTGTCCGGCAACTATCTGTCCAATTAGTATGTAAAGAAAAATACGCCAGAGATAAACGTGAAAGCATCCACAAGCACCCCTGCCCACGGGGCTAACTCAGCTTAATACTAAAGACTGCTAGCTCACTGGTGCTAGCTCAATCAATGCGTGTGCTTTGCGGTCACTCACCAGCTCTGAGATGTAACAGAAGATGACACAGAATATATCTCTCCGGCTAACTAACGAAGTGACATCTCACAAGAATCAGAAGAAATCTTATTAGCATTTGCTTTAGTGACACGAGTTTGCTGGACATCATTACGCCCAGGCTTTGCTCTAGCTAGGAGTCCTGTTGACAACACAAGGCGGTAATGTCCAGAATAGCGGCGCACGCTAAAAGAAAACGCTGAATAACAGTGAAACAGTGACACTCTATGGTGAGCACGTGGTACTACACCGTTCTTACGTGTGAAACGGTATGATCAAAAAAACATTATATAGAGTTGTGGTTATTTGCTAAGGGACATTAAATCAAAATTAGTTGGGGTGTATGTATATATTTGAGCCAGTTTCTATACCTGTGGCCCTCTGTGGATTAGATAAGATCCAAAATAGATTCAAACATGTGTCCTCAATTCTCGTTTTTTAAATAAATTAAAATGCATGCTGTACAATCATTCCACCCTGAAAAAAGAACACTTTAAAGAAATCATTCAAAACCCCAAAGGACATGACAATAATGAGCATGATGAGTGTGTGTAAACTTCTGACCACAACTATATGCATTTTTGCAACTGAAAATGACAAAATTAGAAATTATGAGTTGACATAAAATGTACTTAAAAAAAAAACATTTAGAGATGTAAAGCTGGCCTACATTCAGAGTAAGGTAGGTCACTGTTTTAATTTTAGAACAGCAACACCTGTCCTTGTCAGTGGCTGCCAGCATGGTCTCAGTGAAGCCTTAACACTGAGTTTGAAAATAAATGTTGAGAATAAATCATACATAGGGATATGCATGTGGTCAACAATGAACAATCTGCAGGAAAACAGTGCAGCTTCTCCTGCCACTCCTTCTGTGAAAGACCTTGAGAAGATTTTGTATGGAGGTAAAAGGTTTGGTAATCATGTTGATGAAGTTTGGCCTAACCTGTTCATTGGAGATATGTAAGTCTTTAAAATTGCTCTTGATGGCTTATACAACATAATCAGCACTAGATCAATTACCAGTTAGAAAGACTGATTGCTTTTTTCTTTGTAGGTCAGTAGCTAATGATCGCTACAGTCTGTGGAAGCTGGGAATCACCCATGTTGTGAATGCAGCTCATGGGAAGACGCACTGTCAGGGGAGTCACTACTTCTATGGATCCACCGTGGATTATTATGGAGTGCCTGCAGATGACTCACCGTCTTTTGACCTCTCTCGATATTTCTTTCCCTCTGCTGAGTATATTCATAACGCACTTGACACGACAAGTGGTAAATACCCATCATGTTTAATGTCAGCCTCCGCCGACCTCTCACTCATCTCATCCAGAATAAAATCCCTTATCGACCACATGCTTTATGCTCACCGTGATATTTTTCTTCTCCTTCCTCTCCAGCTCGAGTTCTCATCCACTGTGCTGTTGGCGTGAGCAGGTCTGCCTCCATCGTCCTGGCCTACCTAATGATCCACCACAATTACACGCTACTAGATGCAATCAATAAGGTCAAAGAGCGCAGGTGGATCTTCCCAAACAGAGGATTCCTTAAACAGCTTCGTGCTTTGGATATGAAACTGCAAAAGACTTCATGACCGCTTCAAAAAATAAAGATCTTCTGATGCACATAACCTCAAAACAGCTTTTTCTCCAGACAAATGAGAGACTTGATGACTGTGTCAGTTGAAGGAAATGCTGTGCTTTGACTTTAATCAGTTTGTTTCAGGAATGGAATCGAATCAAATGTATTTCCCCCACAACTCTGGCGCTGTGTTTGATGTGAATTATGCGGCCTCTCTATATAATATCGACCCCGTCTTAATAGGAGATCAATGTAATGAACTCTCCTCTGGGCAGAATCAATTTAAGGGACTGAATATGAGATATAGTTTTTATTTAACCTTAGTGTTGTGTTGAAGAAGCTTTTATCCATTGTGCTGCAGGTGAAATTAATCTGCAGTGTGTTTTAATTTTAAAACAATTCAATTTTGGCTGGGGTTTTTGTCTTGGTAAGTACAAAAACTTACATAAAACTTTTATTTTGAAACCCTGAAGTGCACCCTGGAATTGCTTTATCATCAGATATAGTATTTAATACTCAAATGATTCGGTTTCAAAGTCTTTTTTTTATCAGTATATTAGCAGTTTCCTTGCAGCTGTCCCAAATTTTCTTTTGTTTCTACCACAATTGTGATTTGGGGTAAAATGTCTCCAAAAATTATTGGATGGATTGAACTGAAATTTCTCCAGATACTGTGATCCCCTCAGGAACTTTTTATTGTTGACTCTCATGAACTAATATCATCGGTCAAATCCACAGTTCTTCTCAAGTGGTGCTTCATGACTAAGTACCTGTAAACAACAGATTAACATTATCATCATCTGTTATCTACAGATGAGGCATTCATGACTGTAGCAATGCTTACATATTGGACCAAGATGATGAACTTGATCAACATTAGGCTCTTTGATCTATACTCTATCTTTGAATGTGTTTTAGTGAAAGCCTAAACAGATCTTCATTTAAAGTTGTTGCTTCTGTCTTCAAATCTCCAGCTGATCATTTTAATCAGTTCCACTAATAATAATACTAATAAAATGTATCATGGTCATTATTTGTTGGCACAAATGGAATACTATAAAAGTAAAACATTAGATAAGATGGTAATGGTGATTTTTTTTAATAATATAAAAGTCACTTCTGGATCAAATGGTAAGCTGTCCAAGTGTTTAATTTATATATGTATAGGTATATATGTTTCCCGCCAAATTTAGGTTACTCATGTTGGTTTGCTAGCCACAATTTTTAACAGCAGTAGCTAACTTTTTCGCTAATGATTTTAAAATGCTAACTGAATGCTCAGACAATCCTGGGGGATACCAGACTTATCTAGACCTGACAATCATCTATAGAAACAACAAAAGGTTTTATTTTAGAAAGTGAAACCTTTAAGCTAATAAGGGTAACTTTACCTTAGTCATGTTGGTTTGCTAGTGACAGTTTTTAACAGCATTAGCAACTTCTTGGCTTATGCTAACTGAATGTGCAGACAATGTTGATCCTTAACCAATACTGTTATGATAATGTAGAAACAACACCAACATAAGGATTCAGCTAATAAGGATAGCTTCACTTTTATTGCCACTAGAAGGTCAAAGAGCCACTGCACAGACATTATGTCGGTCTGTTGCCACACTCCTGACTTGCTAAGCTAGCTAAGGAATAATAAATAAATAAAAACACTGTTGAGATTAGCAGGTCAAAGTGATGCAAAACGTCACAGGACAAGACAAAAAAGGAACACTAAATCCTTTGGTAATGGCACATTTTCCTACATGGCATCCCTGTCAAGGGCATATGTGGACACATGATGAAAGGACCCTGGTTAAATGCATCCTGGAAAACCTCACAAGAGATTTTAGCTGTTGAATTTCCATTGTCATCACATTTAAAAAAAAACAACAAAAAAAAAACATCTTAACACCAAGTGTTAGCAGGATCAAGGTTTTATTTTCTGGCATTTCCAGCAAGTGGTGGCGGTTTCATTATCTTATTAACGAGACAAAGCACAGCAACCTTCACGTGTCTCTTCAGCATGTATCACATTCCTTGCAGCTGATAATGGGGAGATCTGTTCAGAATTTTGCACACCTAACTTTTTTGCACATTAGAAGAGAAAAAATAAATAAATAAAGATTCAACCTTGCCACCGAGTCTCAGGAATAATGGGCTCCCTCCATCCCCGCTGGTGATGGCTGTGTGCATCAAAACCTAGCAGGCTGGGGATCTTTTTCAGATAACACAGGTCTTTGGAATGTGACAATGTGCTTTGGGTTTCCTCCGACGAAAGTGACTATACAGCCTGACAGTCTTTTGATTTCAATGGTCTCTTAGCAAGAAGAATCCTCTTCACAGAAATCCTGAATCACCAACGGCTCAGAAACATCTCCCTCTACATTACCGCTGTTCTCGAGAACAAAAGCTAATTTTTAGTGTCTGGTGAATTGTCTGGAGCTCATTCTTAAGTGTCTCTTGTAGAGAATAACTATTCTTAAAATGGTTGTAAAAGAGCTTCTCAACCGGAAAGCTCAAAGGGGAACAAACGCACTATCGCACCACACTTGTCAAACTACTCTTTCTACAGCATTTATGGATCACATTCTTAAAGTTTCACATACATATTTAGCTGCATTCCCCCCCACCTTTTCACACCACTGTAGAGTCTTCAATAAGAAGAAGCAGCACTTTGAATTATCAATCAATAACCGTCTCCAGGTTAAAAATGACCTGGAGACATTTATTGACTGATTCTGCATGCAACATTGGTACTGGTATTCAACAACACGCCACTGCACCCACATTTTACATACACATTCATGACTCCGAATGAAGAAAAGTCATTACATTTCATGGTGTGAGGGAGAAGTTAATTAGTTTTTTAAAGCTAAAATGGGTGAAATTGACCTGCAACATAATAGAGGAGTTAAAATAGACATTTGCACAGTATGAGAGGCTGTTTAATGTCATGAACAGCCCAAAGCGAAGCTCTTTTCTCTCTTTTTTTTTCAATTTCCACTTTGCTTTCACATGATATTTGTGTCAGAGCGTAAACTAGCTGCATGAAGCTGTTACTCTCTTTCTCTTCTATAACTGCTGAATTACACTGGACTTTCTGTCACACAGCATAATCACTTCACTTAAACATTTTGCCCATAATTACATTTAGTTATCGCTCGTTTATGGGATGATTCATCTGTTTGAGGCTTATTAAATCTCAGTCCCGCCGTGGTGTGAAAAGCACAAGCCCCGGCTGCGGTGTTTGTTGTTCTGCCCTCTGCACGAGTAAGACTACACGCTAGGTTAAGCACTAAATTGGGTAACTGTCCAGCGATAGCAGATAAACACCTGCTCGTACACATCATCTTGAGCCGGAGAAAGACGGGGAACCGCTTTAATACAACAAACATTTGGACCAGTGAACGATCCAAGACAAGGGATTTGGATTTTAAAATGTCAGCGCTGAGAAGCAAGAGAAAAGAATATCTAAGTGTGAAGGATTTGCAGAAGCTTTTGGACTCTTGCAAGCTGCACCTCAATCAAATTGACGAAGTGTGGCCGAACATATACATAGGAAATGTGTAAGTATGTACTTTTATTTCAGATGATTCGGTTGCCTTGCAAAGGCTGTTTTCTTTGACATAACTGCTTCCACGTATCGTTTCACTGTGGCATAAAAATCATTGTGCTGTGATGCGTAGAGTTCCCATAAGTCTTGAACCTCTTTCTGTCTCTTTGTCTTGCTAGGGCAGTAGCCCAAAACAAGGCTGCCTTGCTGAAATTAGGTATAACTCATGTATTAAACGCTGCTCACTCCAAGCGAGGCAGCATAGGGAACCAAAGCTTTTATGGCAGCGACTTTGTGTATTGTGGCATTCCAGCAGATGACTCGACACACTTTGATCTGGATGTTTACTTTCAGCCTGCAGCCGATTTCATTCACAAAGCTCTGAAGTCACCTGATGGTAAGACTCCTCGAGGCTTTTAATATAGTATTACAAGTGCTACAGTTTTCCTTTCTCAAATCCCTGTATATCACATCTTTTATTTAACTCTGCAAATCCTTATTACAGTAAACCCACTCATTCCACTCAAATTCTCCCACCGCGCTGTCCTTTCAATGTCACCTGTCAGCACAATGTAAGACAGCTTTAAGTGTATTTTCAGCCAGCTGTAATAATAAGAGTCTTACCTTGCAGAATTTAGGTATATAATGTGACCATGGCTCTTTTCAAAGAAGCTATCAAGCAGCGGACGGGTTGGGATTAAAGAGACAGTTGGGCCCAGTCTGCAAAGGGACCTTAAATGAACAAAGAGTGAATTGTAGGCACTATTTTTAGCTCGCAGCAGGGAAAAAGAAAGACCACAGCGTGAGACGGGCAGTCATGTATGATATTAATAAGTCTGAGGCTTCTCGCTAATCCTTTCTTCACATCCCTCTCTCCCTTCATCTTGCCTGTTCTTCAGGGAAAGTTCTGGTGCACTGCATCATGGGAATGAGCCGGTCATCGACCTTGGTTTTGGCATACCTCATGATCTACCATCATCTCCCACTCAAACAGGCTTTGCAGAAGCTGATCCAGAAAAGAGCCATCTACCCCAACAGGAATTTCCTGGCTTTGCTGTTGGATCTGGATCTTCAGCTGACAAAGAAAAAGAAAACATGTCGGATCCTGTAGTGAAAAGAGGCATGTACATCTTCAGCCACAAAGCTACGCGGTGGTTTCTGGGACTAACCATGCCAGCCAGTCTGTCGGTGCAACAGTCCAGACTGAAACGTTTAGACACATCATCATGAAATTTGGTTCGACTGAGTGAATTTCTGTCGACTCAGCTGTCCAAACCACTAACAGAGATCAAAGTTGCACAAATCACACAGAATAAACTATCAGTGCTTGTTTTTATATTTATATGTTACTGAAATGCCAAATGTTAATGGCAGGAGACAAACTCTGCACACTCATTAGTCTTTACTTTTATTATGATGAGGTTCACCATTCTAAACAAGCTCACATAGATAGATAGATAGATAGATAGATAGATAGATAGATAGATAGATAGATAGATAGATAGATAGATAGATAGATAGATAGATAGATAGATAGATAGATAAAGTTTCATATTAAAGGAGATTTTCAAATGTTAACATAGGCCTATACAGGCTCATAAAGATTACATGCTACATGATTACCAGCTAAAGAGTAGCAAATAAACATGCTAATGTAAGCATACCGACATCGTATTGTATATGCCAGCGCTCCCCAACCCCTGGGCCACGGACCGGTACCGGACCGTGCGTTGTTTAGTACCGGGTCATGAGAGTTGAGGCTCGGGTGTGAAATTTATAGGTCTCAGGGTTTTTATCAGTTTAATCATTTTTTTTAATCGTTTTTATCGTTAACTCAGTTTCCCTGGTTCTTTTCCCGTGTGTTATGAATAAATTTTCTTTTTTTGGTACCGGTACTGGTTTTATTTTGTTGTATTTATCCGCGGCACCTTAAAGGCCGGTCCGTGAAAATATTGTCGGACATAAACCGGTCCTAGGCATAAAAAAGGTTGGGGACTGCTGGTATATGGGAGATCCTGACAGTGTGCTAGCTGTTGTCAATAAGCGTGAAACTTTAGGCCTGATAGTAATATGATAATACTTGAATACTACAGCATGTTAGCGTTGAACTACCTCACATTTCTTTATATTTTGCATCCATGAAGGAAACTTTTTTGTAGTGTTTTTTAATGGCCTGGAGCAATCATACTCCAGGCTTTCTGAAGGTCTTTTTGGGGGGCGGGCGGGCATTGGCTGCTTTTTCATTTATTTGCAGTCACTGAACCTGACCATTTTCAGAGGAAAGTTTTTTGTTTGTTTGTTTTGCTTGTTAAGCCCCTTAACACTGACCTATGCATTATTCAAGCATAAAAGGCCCCTAACTCAAGGCATGAACCAGTGTCATGCAAATAAGAGACAACAAAACAAAAAAACAATTTTGAATTGTATCTTTAGGCACTTTGTTACTAGCAGCCTGTTGCAAGACTAAACAGCCAGGTTCCCATTTCTTTAGTTGAATCTGGAAAAATTGCCAAAGATAACACAGCTTGACAGACATAAAATTGTATTTTTGCACCAACAATGTGTCTCCCAGAGGACTGTTAGCCAAAAACTTGACAAATCTGAGCACTGTGTGCAGTGTGTCCTTAAAATTTTGAAGGAAGTGAGGTGAAAAAAGTGGCAGGCGCGCATCTACATGAGATGAACAGTATCTGAAAGCCATGTCTCAGGTCTTAGTTGAAGGGTGGCTGTCAAGAAACTATTCTTAAGAGATGAAAACAAGAAGAAAAGACTTGGTTATGCCAAATTACACAAGAACTGGACAGACAATGAGCTGCAACAGGTCTAATGGAGTGATTATTATTTAATCATCAGTATTTATAGAGGAGGTCAGGAGAGACAACAACAGTGGGTGTCTGCCTTTCAGCCAATATTGTCGATATTACCATCAGCATGTCACTGATCCTAAAAACACTACCTCCAATGTAAAAGCATAGCTGGATAGAAAAAAGACACAATATAAGTCATGGATCGGCCTCCTCAGAGCCTGGACCTCAAACAGAGTGGGATCATCTTGACAGAGAACAGAATAAAGGGCAGCCAACATCCAAAGAAGAGCTTTACACGTCCTTGAAGCAGCTGGAGAACTATTCCTGAAGACTACTTAAAGAAATTATTAAAAGAAAGTTTGCCTGACTTAGGTTGTGTTAAAGAAAAAAAACGATGGTGATACCAAATATATTTCACATTAGAATTGTACAAGCTCTCCATGCATGTTTGTACATGTATCAATAAATCTACCAATCTTGTTTTTTCTATCGAAATATAAAAAATGAGAGGTGGCTTAAGGGTTTTGTACGGTATTGTTCATGGACATTTGAGCCCAACAAAAGCAGATGCTGGCACGAAAATAGACTGCCATAGCTTTAATTATCTTTCTCCAAATCCAGTGATCTTCATTTATAATAGACTAAGCTGCATCATCTCCTCATTAGCCTGCTAACTGGGATTTTTAATGCAGCGAAAAGAGAGTCTGGTTGCAGAAATAAATTTAATGTCAAGTAAAATGACAACAGGACATGTTTACGACACTGAGACGAGTCTTTACTTCTCGTTTTTGTAAGAAGTTTTTCCTTGTACAACAACAGAACGGACCAAATGTCTAATGGAACATGTTTTGCAAAGCATAACATTTTAGTAGAGTCTCTAGGTAACTCAGAAAAGAGGGAATCAATCAACAGCATCTGTTCAACACATCGCTGTTCACAGCGTGTGAAATTCATTTGGTGTATTTGTCAAGGCAGTTCAGTTGATCACTGCTGTGCATGAAAAGGTTTCAGGTCTTTTGATTGCCCATGAAATCAACTGTAGAGGCAAAGGTACACACACATTTATCTAGCTTGACAGCAATGATTTCGACCTGTTTTGAATTATTATGTTTCTCTGAATCAAGCATTCACAGGAAGCAAGAATATACATTATTATACACAGAATTATAAGTCATACGTTCAATTTCTAGATATAGGCTTTGTCAGTATTTACAAAAACATACAATAAATGTAGACATTTTTACAAAGAAATGTTTGTATTTGCTCATCCCTCTATATTTGTGTCGTTTTTCTGCAATATAAACATATTTTTTAGCTTTTTAAAACTTCATCAGAGTGTCAATATTGTAGGTTTATTGCAAGTTCCCATTTTTGCTGATATAATTAAGAAAAAATCTCTGCTATCATTTAATTGCACCAAGAAAAAAACATATTCGATACTTTTTTTTACATCGAATGACCGAGTGTTGATTCAAACACAGTTCAAAGTGGAAAAAAATCTCAGGGAAGTCAGGTTTAAACTCAGCTACAAGCAGCTCTGATCTAATTTACTTGCTATTGAAAAAGCCGTGTCCTATCCTCCCTCCTGTGCTGGCAGCTCGGGTAACCTTTAAGGAATGCAGAATATGGTGCCAGAATTATTTTGGGCTGAGATTCAGATGTTAAAATAGCAAAAAAGGTTGCAGGGTAGATTACCAAGGAGAACACAGACAGTTGTGCTGTCGACCTACATGTAGCTGTTGTACAGAGAGGCCATGAAAAGCAACGTTTCCAACCAAGGCAAGTGTCAACCAACAATGTGTGCTTACAAATTGATTACAGATAAATGTAGGCGATGTTGTATATTCACAGTTTAAAGTGTGTGGATTTATTGCACTGTATAGCTTTACTTGCAAGATAAACATGTTGACAGAGTACTTGTGAAGTAGTATTCACTGTGATACTGCATTGCCTGACGGATTATGATACTTTCTTCTTTTATTAATTGGCCCACAAATCCAGATGAACCACATCTGAAAGGCTAAAGAGGGAAGTGTAATTCATAAAACCACCAAGAAGAGGCCCAGAGGAGGTAAAAAGCCATTTTTATTTGCCCTCCATGTTAACCGCGGGCACTTTCCCATACATAGCATCTTTAATTACACAGAAGTGGAGCAGGAAGGACAGGTTAGCCTAAGGGGAGAGGGTATGAAAGCAGTGCTGCAGCTCAACATGCGCACCAGGGAAATCAGTTCTCTGCCCCTGAGTGTGGGAGGCAGGAAAGGGTTGTGTTTATAGATCAATGAGGAGAAAGAAGAGCCTCCAGGTACGCGAGGCGCATGTTGTACCTGTGCAAAGACACCATTTAGCTCACACAATCGTATGCATGAAGCTTACACTGCGTTAGATGCAGCATTTCCGTCATGTGTTCTGTGTGACACACAAACAAGAATGCACATGCAGGGGTGGGTAGAGGCAACATGATGTTTGAGTAAACCTCCATATGTCACAGCAGCGAAACAAAAGGTCACTAAAACAGATTTGGTCTCAATGACTCATCCCTGTGGACACGACAAAAAGTCTCAAAACCCTGAGAGCAACATTATGTCTCCACACGCAGCGAGAATGCAAATAAGAAGCTCGGCTGCTGTTAGTTTCTTTTCGATAACAATGCCTACACATCGCTTGTACGTCCACAGCCTCAAGCATAGTCACACACCTGCCTAAATGGATGCTAATGCATACAGTTTGCATAGTACGAGTCTCTCTAGAGCTCAGTTTGTAAATTGTAAATGCACAGGTTAGACTTGCCTGCAGCAAATGAAAAGTGGTTTATAGGTGTTTATAGGCCTTGAATGCCAATTTTCTGGATCTATGGAAATAAATAAATCTATCCAGCGCTGCTATATAGATACAATAATGAGAGCATCATAAGGTCAGCTTACAATCATATGATCCTTTGCTACTGTGGAATGCGTTAATTGCCATAATTGTGGTCTGTATTTAAAGGCTATAGACCTGTATATGAAACCTGCTAATTAACGATCCTCACTATAATCCCACGCTGCACTTTGCAGTCGTTTCTCGGTGTTACCTAAGATGATGCGTACATTTCAATTAGGCATTTCAGTGGAGTTAGTTGGTATTCATGGGAAATGCAGATGAACCCTGAAACTCTTTGAGCATCTTTCTTAAAGTTTGAAGTATAGTAAAGGGCAAAGTGCAGTAAAACATACGCTTTTATTGAGTTCTCAGTTTTTATCGCGGTTCAAATTTCAGGGCAACGACCATTTCTTTTCTTAATGAAAGGTTGTAAAAGCAGAAGTGGAGAATTCAGACATGCCCAGAGGCCTCAGCTGCCTGGCGAGCCCTGAGGGGGCAGAAGGCAGGTATGAAACCCCCCCAGCTTCAGAGCTCCAGAGGCTGATGTGGACAAAAAAAGGGACCAGTAACCATCTGGATGAGGTTCATCCCGGGATCTACATCGGAGACATGTGAGAATGACATGTTACTGAAATAATTCACTATGGCTAATGTGTTTAAATATAATTCCACCGGCTTTTGTAATAAAGTAATTAAGTATTCTCTTAATTGGGCTCAGATTGTGAGTGCATGTGTAATTAAAGGCACCATTATGATTTTTACATTATTGAAATTTATCTTTTTTTTTAAAAGCACCTGGTTATCACACTAATGTGCAAAATATTAACAAGCTTCCATCCCAACTGTATCCACAGTCATCCAAGTGCTAATGCCCATGTGAATAGTGCGTAGAAGCCTTATGCTAACATGACAACATCCAACTTTACAAAAATAAAAGTAGCTGTTTTATGAATACTGTTTTGTAGCATACTGTCTATTTTTATTTTTAGATACATGGCCAGTTTTTTGCCTTCATCATAGAATATTTAGGTACACCTGTTCAGCTAATTGTTAGCAATTATCTAATCAGCCAATCAAGTGATAGCAACTTAGTGCATTTAGGCATACAGACATAGTTCAAGCTGACCATCATAAGGGAGATGATAAGTAATTTAAGTGACTTTGAAGGTAGCATAGGACATGCCAGATGGGCTGGTCTTGTGATTACAGTACCGCCTCTAGTTTTGACAGATAATGATCCAAAAAAAGAGAAAATATCCAGGGAGCGGCAGTTCGTAGGGAGAAAATGTGTTGTTGAATATAGAATATGATGGCAAGGCCACTTTGAGCTGATAACAAGGTAACAGTAACTCATTACAACTAAGGTATGCAGAAGAGCATCTCTGAACACATGACATGTGGAACCCTGAAGGACCACAGTAGCAGAAGACCACACTGGGTGACGCTCATGCCTGCTATAAACAGGAAAGCAACCCTTCACACAGACTCACCAATATTGCCTGGTGTGATGAGCCTCAATTTCTGCTGCAACATTCGGCTGTTGGGGTCAGAATTGGACATAAAAATCATTAGAAGCATAGATCCATCCTGCCTCGCATCAACCGTTCAGGTTGTTGGTGGAGGTGTAACGTTGTGTCTCCTTAAATACCAACTGAGCATCATTTAAACACCACAGGCTACCTTTGTTGTCGACCGTGTCCACCCCTTTATGACCACAGTGTACCCATCTTCCAGCAGTTCCCTGTACTCAGATGACCTCCACAGTCACCAGATCTCGATCCAATAGAGCACCTTTGGGATATAGTGAAACATAAGATTCACATCACAACATAATTTTTACTTTTCATATCATGCATGAAGGGATCTTGAATTAAGTCTAAGAAGAATATATTGCACAACAGACAAAAGGTTTGAGCCATAATCTGAATGCACAAAAGATTGTCTAATGTGTGCATCAAACAGCTAATCTTCACAGGGTTAGAAAGCACAGACTAACTCATCATCATCACCATCACATTGCATTACTGTATGTGTAACCACAGAGGGAAAAAACCCCCCATAAAGGGCAAAAACAGGGACTGCGTCTTGTCCACTGCACTGTGCAGTCTCTCTGTATCATTCATAATAAAATGTAATATTATAACAATTCAGTTAATTAACCTAATGATCTACATTTTCCCCCACTGCCTGCCATCTTCCTTCTTCTCCTCGAGTTAGGTTTCTTCGCTTAATCCTCATCATTTGTTTAGTTTGATTGCAGAGATAATTGTAATTTTTCCCTTTAGGTACGCGGCCAAAGACAAAAGGACTCTCCAGGCTCATCGCATCACCCACGTGCTTAACGCAGCTGATGGGAAGTTCAATGTGAACACAGGGCCCAGCTTCTACCGAGACACCACCATCACTTATCATGGAGTCGAAGCTTTTGACATGCCATCCTTTGACTTGAGTCCCTTCTTTTACCCAGCGGCCAATTTCATCAAGAGCGCTTTGAGCTCTCCCACAGGTGAGGCGCTCTCACAGCGCTCAAGGTATCCTTCATCGTTTTCACACATTAACTCGGGGAAGACGAGCCAAGGCAGAGAAACATTTGTCAGTCAATTCCCATTTACAGCAGACCCCAGTTGTATCAGTCATTAAAATGCAAATCAAACACTAAACATAATATCAAGCTAATATCTTTCCCCCATGGTAATCTTCTCATAAGCTCAGACCTCGGCCAGGAAAATTGGTTTTAAATGGATTGCCCTGGCAATTTGTAAGCAACACTTTTATTGGACATGGAAATTACACAATTATGTTTGTGGCCTGTGCTTGCCTGGCCTGTTATGCAAAGTGAAGTCAGTATCTGACATGACAGTAATAAGATGAGGCCTCCTTCTTCACATGCTGGCTGATCGGGGGCTCCAGTGTGTGGCGGGGCCTACAGTAATCCCCGGCAGAAATACACAGAAGCCAAGACAGTTCAATTACGCGCTCCTCTGCGCCCTAATCCTCAGGCCTGATAAGGAACCAGGGATTACCGTGTGTAGAAACATTTGTTGCAACATTGTTGAAAACTTTTAGTCGGGAGTAAGAAGTACTCCTCCCTGTGATGTGCAAGGTTTTTAATCCACAGAGGAGTTACAAATTAGATATTTAGAACAAACTTTACAACAATAATCCACTGATTGCGTGTAGGCTGGTAGGCTGGCTGCGTTCTGAAATGATCCACAGGAAGTCCGATTTTCTGCCTTCTGATTGGCAGGTAAAGTCTTCGTCCACTGTGCAATGGGCCTCAGCCGCTCATCCACCTTGGTTCTGGCTTACCTGATGATCCATGAGAACATGACACTGGTGGATGCCATCAAAGCTGTGGGCGCCAACAGGAACATTTGTCCCAATAACGGGTTCTTGGAGCAGCTCCGAGCACTGGACACAAAGCTCCACTGCCAGGGATTATCCAGGAGCTTCAACGGGCGGACGTAAAAATAAAATCCTTCAGTCCATAAATTTGGATAATATTTTTGAGCCCTGTCCATATCTGAGTGTTAAAAACCAATTACAGTGACAATGTGAATGTAGAGCATCCCATAATTGTCTGTGCTTTGTAAGATAAATTGAATTTTTGTGAACAAATTAAAGGTTTTTTTTTTGTAATGAACAGATACTTTAGCTGTATTTAAAGGGCTTCAAGGTAAGAAAATTTAATAACCTGATCAACAGTGACTTTTACACAAGTTTATATGAACAAGACATGCTTAAATTATTAGTTCAAATTACCCAAAAGTATGACACAAAAGGACAACCGTGAGGTTTTAAGGTTACAAAATCAGAATGATTTTGTGTTTAACTGTTGAAATTCCTCCTCATCTGTGCCCGTGTCTTCTGTCTGAAGTCAAAAATTTATACACTAGCCTTTATAGACTTCATAACTTCAAATATTAGAACAGTTAAGTGACATTTGTGTTTGAGAAACTACACAAAAGTTACTGCACTCAGTGAGTAATACATTATTTTTACTTGCTGGTGAGTGGATGTGTAATAGTGTACTAGTGTAGTGTAAATGCTAAGGTTCTCGCCCTTGACGACTCTATGCAGTCAAAACTTAATTACACACCACGATTCCATATTTTGTAGATCCACCTTTAGCATCTATGACTTTCTGGACTTGCAGCACTTTCATTCTTTTCTTTTTCAGCCGTTCGGTTGTAGATTTGCTCTTGTGCTTGGGATCATTGTCCGGTTTCAGCCAATCTTTAGCTATCAGACAGATGGTCTCATATTTGGCTTTCTGCTGACAACCTTTCTAAACAATTTTGTTCAGCCTTTCTTCAAATTTTACCATCATGAAGTTTAACATTTACTTTCCTAACTGAGGCCTGCAGAGTCTGAGATGTAAATCTTGGATTTCCTGCAGTTTCACCGAGCATTGTACTGAATTTGCTGAGAAGATTGTGGCATTGTGTTAACACAAGCCTGCCAAAGCCCAGCTTTTACAGAGGTGCTTGCACTGCTGATGATCAGTTAATCAAATCCATTTGATTAGCAGCACCTGGCTGCTGCCTTAACCTCTTAATTCCTATGAAAACAGTCGGTGTGTACAGAGTTTTGTAAAAGTTTCTTCTTTCTTCTTTTTTTTCTGCCCATCCAATATTTACTACTGCACCTGTAAAAAATCTATTTTTTGTTTAGTCTATATGATATGAAATGCACACACAGAAACATGAGTAATTTATTTTGTATTTTCATGAACTTTCTTTAAAACTTTAAAACTTTTTTAAAGGCAAACTTTAGCATCTATTATTCCACAACAAACTCAGTTTTCTGATGAAGTTCATGAAATATGGTGGAGAGTTTAAAAGCAGCTACTAAGTGTACGCTTTCCTAAAGATTGCCTTGGCAACAGCACAGTGTGGTTTGCTTCTATCAGCAGTTTAAATTATCCTTAACATACTGATTCAGACCTTCACTCCAGAAAATCTTTGTGTTCTTCATAATGACAGGAGCAACCTATGCAATCAAAGACAGGACTTTAATCGTTTGTGGACGACAACATCAGGCAAAATAGGAAGTCATTCATTTATTCTCGTCAGATGATTTAAAATAAAGAGACACAGCAACACCATCTGCAACAGCTCAAACTGTGGTTTGAGCTCAAACTGTGGTTTGAGCTCGTTCAGCGTGGCAACCTGACATTAATTCCCCACCATGTTTTGGATCACTTGCACTATTACAACCATTAAAACTGCAACGGCTCAGTAGTCGAATTTATCACAGCACAAGCAGCCTGGCTTCTGTCACAGTCATCTGAGGAATAAATAGTCCACACTGCTTGTGCCCAGTCTCTGGTATGTTCAGCTGTCTCGTTCCAGTGGGGCTCAGCCTCGAAACAACACTGATATCCAGCTCGGATGTAAAACAGCACGAGCTGCACCAGTAAGGTTAGTATTCGCTGTTGGTTTGTCTCAAAAGCCTGCAGCGAGAAACACCAGCAGGACAGCAGTAATAAATAATCAACATTTGCATCCTGGAACATAAAGTATCTTGCAAAGTTATTTATCTATGTACTGAGTTGAGTGAAAGTGATAATTATACAAAAACACTGAGGTGAGAGAGATACAGATATGACCTCAAAGGAGGAGCCAAAGTATCAGACACCACCCACCTGCGATCTGCTCAGCCTTCTGTTGAAGAACAGACGCCCCACTGGAGCTGTCAACGAGGTTTGGCCCAACCTCTACATCGGAGATGCGTAAGTGACATTCTCACTTTGGGGGCCCCTAACTGCAATATGGTGATCTGATTGTGAAATTGTCGCTGCAAACAAGTGTATTTGGCCAACTGATGGGACAAATATAAAATCTGTACATTTGAGTCACCGGTGATGCATTTGCACACATATGCTTCCGGAGCTTCGCACAGGCGAGAAAAATCGCTAAAAATGACATTTCTTATAGCCTCTCCCGTGTCATTTACAGGACTGCAGCTCGGGATAAAACCCTGTTAGCGAAACTGGAAATAACACACGTGGTGAATGCTGCAGATGGCCCCCAGCACATTGACACCGGGCCAGGTTTCTACGCAGACGCCAGCATACTGTATCACGGAGTAGAAGCACCAGACTGTAAAGATTTTGACTTGAGCCCTTTCTTCAGTGAGACGGCTGATTTTATTCATGGTGCTCTGAGCCAAAAAGGTACCAGTCTATTTTAGCGACACATGACAAAATAAACACATAAGGATTGAGCTTTAATAATATGTTACAGTCCAACACATCCTAATATAGAAAAATGATGCATCATCAAGCTGAAAAATGATGTATAATAATGATAGTTTATGTTTTGTTGCACGTATTTAAATGCATGAAAACATAAATAATTGCCTTTGCTTCTGGGTGGTGTGTGGAGACTCCAGCTGCTCTCTATAATCTAAAATAATGTCACAATTTTTTATTATTTTTAACTTTTATTTTAAAAATGTAAGGCTTCTATTTTTCCCCATTGCACAAACATTTAGAAGAATTTGAAATAAAATCAATTTAAAATGGTAACGAGAGTTAATGTCGTGAGCAATTACTACAGAGACACGTAAACACTATTAATGCTATGACAGCACCTGTGTTTGTGCCATCATATGTCATCATTTCTGCAGTGAAAAGAACCTTTTGTGACTGTTACACTGTGAGCTGAGCCCACAGTTGTAATTAATCCCTTTGTTGTTTTTGTTTAACCCAACGAGCCGCAGAATTCGCAGCTTATTTTAGAGTCTGCCTTTTGTCCGTGCAGGGAAGGTGCTCGTCCACTGCGCTCGGGGAATCAGCCGCTCGGCAGCTCTTACGCTGGCCTTCCTCATGATCAAAGAAAGGCTCGCACTGGTGGAGGCTGTGGAGGTTGTGTGCCGGCACAGAAACATCCTCCCAAATGTTGGATTTCTGAACCAGCTCCGTGAGCTGGACTCATCCCTATTCATGTAGTAGAGCACATAATGCCAAAAAGGGGACAGTTTCATAGTTGACATTATCTGTGCAGATGAAATATCTATATAAATCGTCCTGGTGGCTCCATTTGGGTGGCTTCGGGCACCTGTATCTTAAGTGAATTAAAGCACCATGTAATCCAACTTGGCTTGATGGGATTTTGCTTAGCTTAGTCAAGTGATACATCAGCATTCATAATAGCACACTTAAACACACAACATGCAGAGCACAAAGTAGAACTGACAGACAAATGTTTTGTCAGGTGAGCGATCAGCACAGACAGTCTGCCTGTCAGAAAGGGTTTGTCAACACTAAAATAAAGTTAGCTGAAAGTTAAAAAGACTTCAATCCTGTCATGTTCAGTTCATTTTTGACACAAATGGAACCTCATTGTATTTGAGACAAGACTATTTCAAACCTTATTTTTTAATCTCTTTGTGTTTTTCACACTAAAATTCTCCATTTTACAAACCAGAATCCATCACTTCAGATTTCTGGGTGATTTCTTTTTTTCTCAGTTTTCCATAATTGAAAAGTATGAGAGTCAATTAGCCCACTTATGCATGAGCTGTGTAATTGATTGCTTCAAAAGCTCATATTGTAATATAATGCTGTTTATGATTAGACTAAATTTTAAAAAAATAGCTTATTATATAATTTTAATAAAAATGAATGCACAATTACTGCTCACTGTGGCAGACTGCACAGCTCAAACAGTGCTGAAGAAGTTTGACACAAAAAGCGATGGTTCTTCGCTATTACTGTTATTAATAATAAACTACTCTTTATTTATTAACAATAGCTGTCTTAAGGTGTTTTATATTGCAAGATAAACACCCTTCAAAATGACACACATTAACCCGATGAGCCACAGATCTATGTGCAAGCAGAAAAAACCCTCCTTTTTAAGAGGAAATCATGGACAAAACCAATTTGTGGAGAGCAGCCATCTGCTGTGATGAGTCAGGATGAGGGGAAAATAGTAAAATGTAGCAAAAGCATATCTGTATAGAAAAACACAGTCATGACATCGGTCCTCCCCAGACCTCAACATTATTAAAGCAGTGTGGGATCATCTTGACAGAGAACAGAATAAATAAGACTTTCCTAAGATTGTTCAGACTGTGTCAAATACTAAATACCAAATATTGACTTTGAAGCTCATTAGAATTCCGATTTTGCCTTAAATGCTATATTTCCATGTATTTTTGCACGTTTCAATGTGCACGTTTCACTGCACGCAGTTCCCATTTTCCATCTTCCAGTTTCAAAAAAAGGAAGGAATGGCTCAAGACTTTTGCACAGTACTATATAACATTCCTTTATATTTCGATAACCCTTGATTAATTAAAAACAAAAGAAGCTGTTGTTTATTGTAGGAACAACAACAGAAGAGAAATCATTTTGCAAAAAGTGTGTGCTGTGTTTGGGGTAGCCAGACTTTTCTGTGACCTGCAAACTCTGTGGGGGCCAGGGTCACCCTTGGCCACCTCTTACCTCTGCTCCTGATCACTGGCACAAAGTGCTACAGATTTTAGATCTCAACAGACTAGGGTAAATTACAAAAAAACAAATATTTGTGTTATATTAGTCTGTATTATATTCAGATTTTAGATCTGAACATCTTCCTCTCCACTTCTTCACACTTGACCTGGTCGCCAGTAACGCAAAGCACGCAAGGAGCTAAATGTGCAAAAAACAGCGGCATGGCCCTTTAAGCTCACGTCTTAAGCGCGGCACAATCAAGATCAAGACCCCTGCTGTACTGGAACAACACAAAGACAGCGCGTGCTTATAAATAAACAATGCTCCACTTACTTATTCACATTTCTCAAAATACTGCGTCCTAACTGCTGCAATCCAGTGACGTACAGTTAAAACTGTGATGTGTCTAAAGAGTCTTGATACAAGATGACAAAAATATGCCAGCGTGCTTTCTGAGCATGTATACAGATTCAGGTCAGACTTTGAAAAGAGATGAAACACTGAAGCCATCTTAATAAGAGATGCTCTCCAGAGCTCGCTGGGAGAGAGATGCTGTCAAAATAAAAGGAATTGGATATCACAGGTTTAATGATTTCACTGTCAGAATGAATGATGGCAGAGTATGAAGATATGAGGGAAAAATAAAGGAGTTTGATGGTGTGAAAACTCTGTCTGACATGTTAGCAGCTTCATCTAGCCATCCTGCAATACAGCCATCATCACACTCTCACTTTGGGGGCTTGCATTTAGATCACTGAATGGACTGTGCATATCATATAATGGGGAATCAAAGACGTGTGCCATCCTGCGAAAAACCTCATCTGTCTAACAGTCTGACACATTTCAGTTCTCTTTTGGCCCCTGAGAGGCTCCAGAAGATGCTGAACATCCTTAACGGGTGTTGTGAGGCTGTGCTTACACAGCTTCTCCCAGCGTCTGAAGATATGCAGAAAGGCTAAGAGAGACTGACACAATTTCAAGGACTCGCTCGTACGGTTGAGCAAAAGCTCAGAGTGCCCTGTTTACTCCAGTGAATATGGGTATCCTTTGGCAAGTGCAAAGTTTGGATAAGCACAGCTTCCTGCCAGCAGCAGAGATTAAAGTTGTGTGTTCAGAAGTGGATGGCAGGGACTGGCTGGGTGGAAGTTTTCCCCACAGGCAGAGAACGTGGCAGCTAAGGTCAGGGGCCCGCCACATCACAGCCCTAAAAATATCCTCTGCATTTGATGCCCGTCACAGAGCGGTTATACAATCTGTGCCCTGACTTGAGCCTGCCAGAACTAAAACCTTACCATGTTCTGCCTTCAAGGGCTGCTTCACAACAAGCTGCCAGAATGATGAAAACCGAATTCCCGGGAAGAAAAACGAAGGACTTCAATCTCCGGGTGAGTGCTGCTGAAGATGCATGCGAAAAACAAAAAAAAGCAAAAACTGTACTTTTTTATGACAGTAGTTTGAGGGGTGGAGGAATACAAGAAAAAATAAAAAAGCAAGTGTGGCATTTCTTTTTCTCCTTAAGCAAATAAATCATGTGTGAGAGGAAGCCACGGTGAGAAAATGGCTTCTCGCGAGTCAAAGACTGACACGAAGATAAATGTTACTCGGGCAGCTGAGGAGTCCAGTCCAGTGGATGATTATTCCACACCTGGGGGCTATGAGTTGGAGAAAATCCTCAACCGAGGGAGTGTGGCTTACACTCATGTCAACGAGGTTTGGCCTAATGTCTTTATTGGGGATGAGTAAGTGAGAAAAAGTTTTTATAAAAGCATACAATGTCTAAACTGAATAAAATAACAGGATTAAAATTATACTGACACTGGCTTCTTGTAGGGACACTGCAAAGGACAAGTACACGCTGAAGAGGCTGGGAATTACGCACATCCTGAATGCAGCAGAGGGGACGTGGAACAATGTGGACACCGGAGCTGGCTACTACAGTGACATGGACATTGTATACTATGGTGTAGTAGCAGAAGATGTCGCAACCTTTGACCTCAGCCAGTATTTTTTCTCTGCTGCCCAGTTTATTGAGAAGACACTGAGCAATCCTCAGAGTAAGACAGCTGCACGGAAAAAACGAATATTTTGGCTGAAAATTGCCTGAAACATGCCGTGAATCTGTTCTCTGATTCGTCTGCAGATAAACTGCTGGTGCACTGCGTGATGGGAAGGAGTCGGTCCGCCACACTTTTCCTCGCCTATCTCATGATCTGTGAGAACATGACGGTGGTCGATGCCATAGAGCACGTAAAGAAACGCAGGCGTATCATCCCTAACTGGGGCTTTTTGAAGCAGCTGCGAGAGCTGGACCAGCACCTCTTGGAGAAAAGGGGGGAATCTGCAGGGGAAAGCTGATTGTGTGGCTGATTAGTCTGAGACTAAAGTCAGTGGAGACTAAGTCAAATCCCAGCTATTAAGACTTGTCCAAGTCACGCTACGAGTTACAGCCATGTGAAAAAATAGTCCTATTAAAACTAAATACAGCTTTACTGCTTTCACAGGAATAAAAGTAAAGTAATAAAAACAGAAGTTTTGGCAGTTTGTTGGTCTGGAGCATTCAGCTGTGTGTTAACACAATGCCAAGGAGGAACGACATCAGCAACTGTTGCTGCCCATCAATCTCAGACCGGTTATGAGGCCTTTTTCCATGCAACTTAAGAGTCCATCATTCTACAGTGAGAAGGATTATTCACAACATCTTCCTGGGAGCTGATGTCCTGGTAAATTCACAGAGAAGTCAGAGAAATTGCAAACAAAAACCTCCAAGAGCTACATCTCAGACTCTGCAGGAATCCATTAGCATGTTAAATGTCAAAGGTCATGACAGTTTAGTTAGAAAAAGACTAAAACTTTCTAAAAACACTTCTGGAGCAGACAAAAGCAACGTGGGGATGTTTGGTCATAATGCACAGAAACGTATTTGGAGAAACCCAAACACAGCATATCAGCACAAATACCTCATGCTAAATGTGAAGCACGGCGGTGGAGGGGTCATGATTTGGGCTGTTTCTGTAGCCACAGGACCGGGACACCTTGCAACAATTGATTCAACTATGTATGAACTGTGTATATCAAAATGTTCTCAAGTCAAATATGAGGCCATCAGTTCAGTCGCTAAAGCTTGGCCCAAAATGTATCATGCAATAGGACAATGATCCAGAACACAGCAGCAAGTCTCCAAAAGAATGACTAAGAAGGAAAATAATTAAGGTGTTGCAATGGTCAAGTCAAAGTCCAGACCTCAACCTGATTGAAATGCTGTGACAGGAGTTTAAGACAGCTGCAAACCTTAGTGAACTGAAGAAAAGTGGGACAAAAGTCCCTCACAAAGATGTGAGCGACTGATAAAGTCAAACAGAGAATGATTACTTCACGTCATCGCTGCTGAAGGTGGTTGTACAAGCAAATGAATCACGGGGTGTACTTGAGTTTTTCACATGACTATATATCAGTGACAGTCTCAAACCAAATTGCAAGTCATAGTGAGAAATCCAAGTTGGCTCTCAGACCCCTGAATAAATGTCCTAATCGAGAATCAGGTCTATTAAAGCCTGACTCATAAGTATTTTGAGTGCAAATCAAGTTAAGCCTCAGCTCTGTCCTAGCAAATCTCCAGGAAAGAAAACACCTGCCTGGATTACCAAAACCCGTCAAAATCTACCGCTGGGTTCATCGACACGCATGTTTTGAAATTAAAAGCGGAACAGTGAAGTACATGGTCAATCATAATTTATTCTTATGCTAAAATGTACAGCATTTTAAGTGACTGACAAAAAGGAGAAAAGTCATAAATACAAGAATGTCATTCTGTCCGATTTGTGTGCACATAGCCAGGTATTTCCCCCCGTTCTTACCAGCAACTCTGTACAGGTAGAAAGATTACAAAAGAGCAATATAAACAAAAACACAAGTACAAGTTGCGTTTTACATGCAATCCATTAGCTTAGTTTGGTCTATTCACAGGATCTATTCTTCTACACTTCGGTAAAATATAAATCCAACATTTTATAAAGATAGAAAACAAATCTACAGATGGAATGAAAACGTAGCTTTAAAGGCATTATGTAAAATATCAACTTTGGACTAAATTTATATTTTCTTTATTGTTATTCATCATTATAATCATTTAGTTCTTTTTTTTTAAAATTCTGCCACACTTCTGGACATTTCGAAATGTTTTAGAATTTTTCAGGGTAAAAACACTGAGATATGCTTTGTTACTTTGACAGAAATCAGTCTGCTTTATTAAACAGAAAGCTGCCTCAAGGAGATCTGTTACAAAAAGACTTCAGAATTATACATACATAGCAATAAAACCTCTCAAACCAAACAGAAAACAAGACTAAGTTTACATTTTTTTTTTTTACATTATTAGAATTAACAAAATATAGTTTTTCATCTTTCTCCCCGTAGAGGGAAACCTAGTAAAGGCCAGATATTTTTAAAATGGCTTGCTATTAAGCACAACACTTGTACAGTACTACTCAATGCACTGTCACTAACAGAGACTGAAGCATGCTAGTTGTCACTTTACAAAATAAGTACAATAATTTAAATATACAAAGGCATGAGTATAGTACAAACTAACTGTCAGCACTGTTAGACAGGTACACTGAACAGGTTCAAACAGCCACTATCTCCACCTGTAGCAGGCACGTTAAATGGCTTCATTTGAGGCTGCTACACAAGACCACTGATGAAATCTCTACCTGTGAGCTCTGAACCCGCCTGGTCTAAAGACACATCAGAGACACTAACACTAATTAAATAGATTTTCATCGTAATGATGTAAGGCTTCCCATCTGGAGGAACAAAAAATACTTTTCAAACATTAGCTTCAAAGTTTACTCACTGATGAAATTTTTTGCATTCTTTCCAAGTGCTGCTGCTTCTGCTGGTTTTTTTTAATAAGTCATTAACAATAACAACAACAAGAAAACAAAAAAGGAAAAATGAAGACATACACACACACAAAAAAGAAATAAAGAAAAAAGGGAAACAAGGCCAAATCAGTGCATCTTTTAACAGCAAAATGCACACGAGGAGAAGCAGCTCAGTCCTGCGGACAGTTACCGCCTGATGAAAGGCCCTTTCAGGGACTGCTTGGATATGCCTGTGTCCATGTAGCCATGGTGCCCAGCTGGAGTGTACACCATGTTGCCATGTGGTGGAGCCTGCATGGGCTGCTGGGGGTATGGCTGTGTTCCCATCATGCCCATCTGCATAGAGTACTGGGGTGACTGGTTCATATAGGCATGGTTGCCATGGTAGCCACTGTTCATCATGGGCTGGCTCATGCTGTAGCCGTTCATGGCGTTGAGGGAGGGCATGTTCATGGAGTTGACGTTGTAGGCTGGTGCCGGCATGATGTTCATGCTCATGTTCATGCGTGGCATGGCGGCCAGCGTCCTGGATGGCGCCTGCATGGCGACAGCCTGTGGCGGCCGGGGGTACATCTGCTGCTGGTGGTGCGACAGCGAGGCCGACTTGGAGCGTGCAGAGATGTGATTTTTGGAGGCCATCTGAGGCTGGATCCGCTGCGAGGACGGGATGCCCATGTTGCGCTGCAGCATCATGGGTGGCGGTGAACTGAGATTCGGGGACGGGGTCATGGTGGCCTGCACCTGTGGGTTGGGGACTCGATGTGGCGTCTGGGACAACGATACCAGGCTAGAGTGCTGCGATGATAATGAGGGGGTGTTGGCGTATGATGTGATGGGGTGTGAGGCCGAGGGGTTGAAAGGCAGCGAGTGAGGGTGCTCTATGAATGTGTTGGTGAATTGCTGCAATTTGGCGAGACTAAGGCCAGAGGACTGAGAATAGTGCCCGCTGCCATACTCTCCCTGGTGGTTGATCCTCTCATAGAGGGTGAAGTTTGTGTTGCCAGATTCAGGGATGTCTGCCAGCTGCATGGTGGTGGCGAAATTGGTGGGTATGGCGCACTGAGTCATAGACTGCTGCTGGCTGTGCTGACCGTGCTGATTGTGAAGGCTATGCTGAGCATGCGGATTGTGCTGGCTGAGCTGATTGTGCTGCAGGTGATGATTGTGGTGGTGGCTATGCTGGTTGTGGGGATTGTGTTGAGTGTGCTGGGTAAGCTGATTGTGTGGACCGTGCTGATTGTGTTGGGTGTGCTGATTGTGTGGGCCGTGCCTGCTGTGGGAGGTGTGTTGATTGTGTTGGCTGCGCTGGCTGTGTTGACTGTGCTGGTTGTGCTGGCTGTTGCTCGGAGGCCTCTCAACCACGACGCAGCCCTGCGGTGACTTGACGTTGCAGTGCGGCGGCGAGCTCAGGCTGTTCTGCTGGATCATCCCGCAGCTGCCGGGGTTAACGGCAGCCATTTGTTGGCTCACGGCGCAGCTGCTCTGGGGCAGGCCGCTAGGGGGATGCTGCCGTATGAGCAGCTGTTCTGGCCCATGGTGGAGTCGTAGCTGCTGGGGTTCTCGTAGTTCTCTGTGGTACTCTCAATGCTGCCCAGATCACTGAAGCCACTGTCCACCACCTGCTGCGAGTGATCCGACACCGACGGTACATCCATCATGGGACTTGTCTCCATATTATGGAGCGACGGCACTGAGATGGCACTGTGGTCAGGGCTGATCTGCGTGTAGCCACTGTCCAGGATGGAGACAGCTGGGCTGTTAACTGAGCGTACTGATTGGCTGGGATGGGAGTGCGCAGAGGAAAGGGGGCTGCTGTGATCTGACTGGGGACAGTCGTCCAGCGAGGTGATCTGGGGGCTCTGGCTCACATGGGCATACGTTTGCAGGTTCCTGCAGGGCTCCTGGCTCTCCACGCAGTCCTGGAAAACATTCTCCCGCTCGGTCTCCTGCGTCAGGGACTGAACAGCTTGGGCTGTCTCTGAGTCAATCTCTGTGCAGACTGGGGGATCCTCCCTCAGCATGGGATTGAGTATTGGCCTCTCTGCAGGCGGAAGAGGCAGGTGGTGTTCTGGACAAGGACTATGCATACTCTCTTCCTCTGACTCAGAGTCTGCAGGATTATCAGAGTCTACAGCTGCTTTTGAAGTGACTGCTGCTGCTTCAGGTGCCGGTGTTGCTTCTGATGGTTCTGCCGGCGCACTATCCTGGATGCTTTCTGTAGCAGGAGCTGGTTCCGCTTCACTACAGAGTACTGTAGAAACCTGCTGACTCAACTCAGAGTCATTGTCTTCTTTTGGATCTAAAAAAGTTGGCGTGCCTTTGGGTAAGTCTTTCGAACTCTCTTCCAGGTTTTCTGCATTATTCTCTGGCTCTGCTGTCTTGCTGTGGCGGTCATCTTCATCATCTGCATCCTGATCCTCTATTTGGGCTCTGTGCTCGCCCTCCTCCTCATCTTCCTCATTGTCATTCTCTAGCGATACAGCACCCTCTGTGCTGTGCACTACATCTTTGGCTGGGGATTTCTGCTCATGTTGAACCTCCTGCTGGTCATCTTCAGGTGGTTCTGGTGAATCAGCTGCATCAACATGCCTTGGGGACACGGCGCCCGGAGAGGCAGCTGGGGAGCACACCAGAGAGGCTACCGGTGATGCTTCTGGAGAGCTCGACTTGTGGGAGCCATGGTCAGCAGGACTTGGGGGCTCAGAGGGGAACCTGTCCAGCATTATATCGGGACTTGCCGAGCCTCTGCCTGCCTTGCTGCCCTCATTGACATGGACGACATCCTGGTGCGGCCCATCCTTTGCTTCCTCAGTATGAATGTGGTGCTGCTCTGCCTCCATTGGAGTTTCAGGGGGTGTGTAGAGGTTCAGCTTAAAGCCCATCTTTCTTTCGTTCTTTAGCTTCCATTTAGGAGGTCCACGTTTCACTCCTTTGGGCCAGCCTTTCTTCCGTTTCACTGGACGGGGTTTGCTGGGTCTCTTAGAGAGAAGATCAGCTCCTACAGATCAAAACAATGAAACACTTTACTAGTTTGCAATGACATTCAAGAAAAAAAGAAGCGGAGAGAAATAACATAAGAAATATAAAGTTTAGTTGTTGTTTTTTTTTTTAAAAACAGCAATCACAGCTCAAGTACCTTCATTCCAGTGTTCAAGATTGTCTTTTTGCACATTTTTCTCCAGCCTTGGGCGACCTCTTCGTCGTTTTATCGGTGCAGCTGGTGTCTTGTCCTTATGTGCCTCCTCCTCATCTTCTTCATCCAATTCACCGACTCTAAAAGTGCGCTCCAGAAGGGGCATGGGACGCTCATCCTCCGAGTTGTCGAATGGCTCGTTCAGCACCTCTGTCGTCTCTGAGATGGTTTCTGTCGTTACGCTGCTGTTTATTCGCTTTCTTTTACGCCCTCTCTTCTTCAGAACCAGGGTTCTCTGAAATATGAGAAGAACCAATGAAAACAAACCTCAATCACAGCAGATTGGTTTTTGTTAATGCTGGAAAGTGGGGCAGTATGTGGATGACCTCCATGATGGTACAGCTTTTAAACCCATACAGGATTCTGTGCTAAATGCAAAATGTTAAAACCACAGCGCAAGACTAAATGTTTGAGCAATGCAGGCTGGTGTGGAAACCCACAAATGAGAAAGGCAGAGTAAGCAGAAACCACAGTCTATATTTTACATTCTCCAGTTGTTTCCCACCGACTACCTCAGACTGTAACCGCTCTTCCCTCCAAAATCCTTCATAAGAAAAATGCGAATTGAATACTGTAACTAATGCACTAAATAAACCCCATCAACCACTGTCATTCTTTTCTGGTTTCCATACTGTTTTAGTTGAAAAGGTCTCCCCTGACATCATGCAGCCAGTTGTAATATTATCTCCAGCACAAGGGGGCAGTGCCATATAGACGGAACAGATGTGAGGAGCACAGAGGAGGGCAGTAAATTAACCATGACCACTGACAATAGTACAAGGTTTAGCCTGCACAGTCTCGACACCAGCAGTGAAAACACAATCTATTATCTACAGCTGCAGGCACACAGGGAGGATCGAGATGACAGGAGGAAGCCACTGAACCCTACACTGAATTCATGAATATTTATCAAACCTTTCCATCTCAACCACAACATGCTCTTTAATGAAGGAAAACATCTAGACATACACTCAATCCCACTTTGTCCTAGAAGCAAACTCCACAGTGGCGCACACAAACACTGACAGTCACCTTTCTCTTGGCTGCAAGCATTGCATGGGCTTTTGTCAAGATGGGTGGCGAGCCATCGGAGTCGTCGTCATCGTCGTCAGCTTCCTCGTCGCTCACTTCCTCAGTCAGCTGGATGCGCCTGGTCCAGGGCGGTGCGGGCCTTCGTTCGTAGGTCCTGTAGGGAACCTTGCAGTGGACCTTTGTGAGAGGTTGCCTACAACTGTGAGTCATCATGTAGCCCTCTCTCTCCTCCTTCTCCCAGCAACTGGCCTGCTCCTTCAGCCGCTCAGCCTGGTAATTAAACAGACAAGACGCATTATCTCTGGGAAAGGCGCACGCACGGATCCAACATCTGAGCAACGATGCTAATGGGAAAGCAAGAGATTGGAATTAACATCATGACAAATGAATCACTGCAGGTTTCTCCTGATAATAAGAGCAGCGTCATGATTGGATGTCTGCCCGTCATGAAGGAAACGTTCCTGTTAAGCGACCGTGGAAAGATTGCATTTCATGGAATATTCAGTACTATCAATTATGCAGTGAACTGATTTAGGGCAATTTTGCACAACATTAGATGCCTGCTGACAGTGAGAATGCCTTTCCCATTAATGGCCTCTATTTGAACTCCCAAGCTAATCAAACAAACATTTACTAACAGCATTGCAGGCAAGCAGAAACAAATAACTAGCGTTTCTTGAACAAAGGAACCTACATCCATCTCTGCTTCCCTCTCCTCCTCAGACAGGACAGCGTTCAGAGTGGTGGAAGGTGTCCAGCGCAGGGCGTCTGGATCCACCTCGATCTGACGTGGGTTCGCCCTGAGCTTCTCCATGTGTCGCTGAATCAGTCGTTCCCTTCTGATCAGCACGATCCTATTTCGTGAAGAGGAAAGCACATTACTCTACATCCACAACAAAAGGTAACAGAGGGTGAAGTGTGGTTAAATACTAGCGTTAAAGTAGCGCTCATTGGGACAGCAGGTGCTCCGTGTCCTTGGGGGTGCTTAACCTGACTTACTTCTGTCAATATTCGGCGGCATTAATGGATATGCTGTTAAAAATACCCGCTGGCCTGGATAAGTCAGACAGCAGAAGCAGCAGCGGCAGCACAAGCTGAAGGAGACTGTGGCTCTGAAACTGACCTGCCATCCTGTCTGTCAATCATGCCGAGCTGCTGGAGAGTAGCGGCGATGTCATGTGGACACATCCCAGTGGCCCTGCTTATTCCTTTAACACTGATGTGTTTATCTGGGTGCTTATAAAGGTGCTCCAGTATGACACTTTTCCAATATGCCAGGTAGGATAAGCGACCCAGATCTGACAGCGGCTTCTCTGGGGATCCAGCTTGTCCTTCTTGCCTGGTGAGAAGGTAACCTAAAAAGACACGATTCAAACAAAAACAAAATGCTTTAGTCGAGCTGCAGGCGGCGGCTGGGTTATTTCGGATTGTAATCCAATCCCTGCGCCTCCCCCCTTCCCTCTGTATTCATGTAAAGATGTGACGCCAAACCCTAGTTGGGATTCACCTTCAAATAGTGTAAAAGGCAGAGAAGCTTTCCACTCCTTCAACCTCCGTCAGAAGGTATGACACATGCCAGCAAGGGCAACAAAGGAGGTTGAAAGAGGGGAGTAAAGAGGAAACAAAGCGACAGAGCGAAACAGAGAAGCAGCTGGATGTCATTGCTCACAGGAGACTGCACTTAGGAGAGATAACACACAAGGAAAAAAATACTAATATGGATCTGTGTGTAATTAGTTTTATAGCAGCCCTGTCAAGGGTCATCCATTATGAGCGGCATGAAATTAATTAATGCCTTTTAATGTGCACCCACTACTGAGAACCAAACAAGCTAATCTAATCACAAAACAGGGAACACATAATATTCCAGTAATCATGACAATATTCATTACTAAAGCTAAGAACAGCAGCTTGTGATAAATACACTTAGAGATGAATATTCCAATAAGTTAATTGAAAAAGTAATTTTTCATTTTGTGCCATTTCACAAGTATATTATCATTAATAAAGCAAAACAAAAGCGCTACTCTGAGACCTGTGAATTATGATTTGAAAGAGAACGCTTTACACACACTAATGCTCTGCTGTGAGAGCTACCTGAGACAAAGTGTTCCTCTAATACAATCCAATATAACAGAAAATCTTAATCTAAACAACTTCCAGCTCCAAAGCTACATTTTCCAATAAAGCCTTCAAAGAGCTCAGAACTCAGCTGTGTTCAATCTCCCTTAATCCCTGTCTTTGTTATCAGCACACTCTCAATATCACAGATCCTCTCGCATCTCTGTGTCTCAATGGTTCCCAAAGTGAACAGGAAATCAAATGCTCCATTACCGCCTGCCCGCCCCTGCACTCACTCCTTTTTTTCCTTGTCTTCCACCAGTCGGCACGGAGACAACCCTTGAAAAATAATAAAATGCCTATAATGACAAAAAAATGCCTGCCTAAACACAAAAATCCACTCAAGGCAGCAACTGTTTTCATAAGTGGACTGTGGGCTTTAAATATTGTATGTGTTGCATTTACTAGACTTAAAACAAAAAAACGGCATCCATGCCTCATCAGAAGTCAAGGAGAGAGAATTTGGTGTGTGTGTGTGTGTCTGTGTGTGAGGGGGGCTCTTCAGGCAATGCTTAGGTGAAAACTACTGGCCATCAAATTAATACTGCAGCCAGAATGTTATGTTTCCCACTCCTAATCTTCTGTGATTGCCTAAGCACTGTACATGAATGCTCTTGATTAGACCCCCTTGAAAAGCCTTAACAAAATAACAGCACCTTGCCATAAGCTACAAAACTCTGCCTTTAATCTGAAACTGTTTGTAAAGACCAATAATAAAAACCAAGTGTGGTGGTCTAAAAAGGCATTAAAGAACTTACTGAAATCAATAAGGAACCTTCCAAATCCTTGCCTTTGGTACTGAGGCATGATCATTATGCAGGAGACATTGTACTTCTGCTGGCAAAGCTTTTCCTGGGGGAAGGAGAAACAGATCAAGTATGTCAGAGCTCTGCTGAAGCTGGCAATTTACTGCACCTGCCATTGTCCTTGTCTAAAGCTGTGCACATGCACATGCACATCATATACACAAACCGAGATCTTTCACTAAAAAGTATCGCCGTGTGAGAATTACGGCTGCGACTGACATTCGTTTTTTTTATAACATTAGATATCCCAAGATGATCAATTTACGGTAATCTAGAACTGAGAAAGCAGAAAATCCCCCCACATTTGAACCACTGTGAGGAAGTTAAATCCACATCACTAAATGGACAAACTACCGTGAGGTCTCAGTATCAGCATTCACAAATGATGTGCGGTATTCCTTCATTTCCCATAAAATCACTCTGTAATTCTTACCTTGGAGAAATAGCCCACAAGATGACAGCCTTTCTCATCATTCTTTGTAAGTATGTAGAAGAGGAAAGGCTCCACATCATAATACAAGGTCTTGTGATCCAGGAAAAGCTTGGCTAACAGGCAGAGGTTTTGGCAGAATAGTTTGCTGACATTTCCATCAACCTAAACACGGAATAAAAAGAGCAAGAGGACACTGTTCAAACAGTTCCCATTCCCCCACCCTCCCAGAGCCCATTCAGTGGGATCTCATGCAGCATACAGTTATTGCTTTATTGCTGTAAAGGGAAGCTGACCTCAAATACGGAGAGGTTGTCCTTTCTGTAGATTTCATTGGCTGGCGGGTGGAACCAGCCACACTTCTTTGTGTGTCTCTGGAGGATGTTTTTGCTTCTCATGTACTTCAGACAGAACTCGCATATATAAAGCTTTTGTAATCTGGTGAAGACAAAAACGAGAGCTGAGGTTTGTACTTCAGCATGAGAGGCTTTATAATAGGACAGTGAAATAAACTCGGCACCAGCAACAAAAGAATTTGGCATTATCTGGTGCAAAAAAATACTACTTACCTTGAATATTCAGGTGGGTAAGGTGATGAGTACCAGGTCTGGATCTCATACTTCCCAAATTCAATGACAGCGGGGCATCGAACGGAGTCTGTGTTCATCAGTGATGAACGAGATCCAGTTCTCTGTAAAAAGATTTAACAAAGACACACTGATAAATATAGTGACCCAGATAATTCAGCATTACAGTTCCTCTTGTCACGAACTCTGTCGAGACGAGATTGTGGTTTATGGTTCTCGTGAGAAATGAAAGATGCATCTGCCCAAAATCAGTCGCACAAATACGATAATCTTTACCATGCTGACACCCCAGTTACCGACTGAGCCAGTGGTTTCCGTTTCTTTTTTCAAATGACTATTTTTACTCATATGCATATTCTCTGACGTCTATATGGGTTTCTGAGTCTATAAACAAACTAAGTTATAAAGTTATATTTGAGCCCTTGATCTTTTTAACCAAATTTAGGACCTCTTAAATTCGTAAGTATTAGGCTAAAGATTGAAATAAGCATTTTTGTTTATTAAGACCCATGCATTCCAGACGTATAGTATATCTATCTGTTTAAATTAAGAGTGAAACTCCAGAGTCATGCTTCAGGGTCTAAGAAAAACAAAATGTTCTGTGGAAAGACAAACACCCTCAGTCAAAGATAAACAGTCTGAAGAAGGCGGAGAATTTAACCTATACGAATGTTTTGTTAGCCTGCTCAGTTATGCCCCGCCGCACGGGCCTACAGACCGGACAGTGGTGTTTTACTGTTGCAACCAACACATTTCAAAAGGTGCAGTTTTTAGGGTGAACATTCTCCAGTTAGCATTGCACAAGTTTCCTTACAGCTCGGAAAGTCCCTTTCTTCCATGCAAACTATGGGCAACCTGCTAGCAACCAAAACATGCAAGGAGCCTTTGGTGCAGCACCCTCTTTGCAACCGATTTCATATGGACACTGCCAGCGACCTTAATTAATAACTCCCGAACCGGTCGGGAAATACACTTTTCCGGGGTGTCTCTAGGCTTGTGTGTCGGAAGTGTTAGTCTAAAAATGCTGACAAATATTCAACTCCAAGAAGTGCAAAATTACATAAAAAAGTCAGAAAGAAGATTTTCTTTTACATGGGTTATTGTTTCATGTATTCTTGGCTTGTATTTAGCTTTTTTATTGGCAAGAGTTTACTAATTAGGCAATGAACACAATTGGATTAGAAGTTGGCTCCTTTTATATTACAATATACTCAAGAGAGCTGAATAAAACTGACATGACAAATTATCACTGAAAGACCTTCTTTGTGTATATAATCCCGCTTTGGTTCTCCTTTCAGTTTTCTTGCAAGCACGTAAAATGAGCAAAAAATCCTGACCTTTTATAGCGTTTTCCTACCTGAGCAGCGAGTTCCTGGACTCGTGTGAAGGTCTCAATGTCCTCCTCTGTGACGTGGTCTCTGGACATGGCCGCAAAGTCTGCCTGGGTCTCCTGCTTCACGTGCAGCTCCCCGTTGTGGCCTGTTAGAGGAACAATAGCACGACATCAACACATCAGGCGGCACATCAACAGCGCCCCGTTTGAAGCGACCGTGGAATAATCTCATAAATGCATTCTATGCAAATGTGCTTATACTGTGAGCACTGCTGCTGAGCCTGTTTGAGGCTGTGTCTCAGAGGAATTTCATAATGTATCATCTTTGCATGTTTATATGAAAATCCCTAATGTAATGAAGTGAAACTAAATCACTCTAATTGCGTAACCGCTTTCATGTGCTTAGTCATCCACCAAGACAGTTTCCCATGAATTAAGAAGCAGATGCAGTGAAGGGAGCGAGTGTCGACATGAAAAGCAACTGATGCTGGAAAGCAGGCAGTAATTTTATGAAAGACATCAACACCATGACTTAACCACCAAAACAAAAACCCATTACAAGTGGAAGTGATGCATCATTAACATATTTATGGAAATATGCTGGAGGAGTAACGAGTGTTTGTGCGGGATATTGTTTAGAACTTCTTGAAACATACATCCGTTTGTTTTTTTCCCCCTACATGTCTTTTTTTTTTTTAAGCTGTGACTTCACTCCTGAAGACAGTGAAATGTAAGGGTTACTGCACTTAGGCCATAATCATCGTGTCAGCTCTGAGTCAGCTTGGGTGGGTGAATCACTGGTTCGTAATGACCGCTGGAAGTGAGGTTGAGAGGAGACAGTGATTTCAAGAGTGAGGGTGGGATGAGGAAGAGGGCGATGGGACTACAGTCTCTACTAGGTAGTGATCACAATGGGCGCACTACTGCAGAGGGTCGAAGACAGAGCAAGGAGCAACATGAGGGAGTTAGTGGGCCATGCACTATGACAAAAGCCAACGGGCGAGAGGATGGAAGCCACGTATACTCCGCAGTCAAGTCAAAACGCAACGAAACTGTGTTAATAAACTAAAAGAATTTAAATTAGGAAGAAGATTAGTAGTCTGTTAGAGTGCTGAGGGTGCCTTCTCAAAGAAAAGATAAGCTCTAGTCTGGAAAAAAATAACTGCGAGTGTCAAGCTTTTAAAAAATGAAAGTAAAAAAATAAAGAAGAAGCTTAGAGGTGTGGAGACGCAGGTCTTGGTTGGAATTTCGAGCCTTGCTTACCATGATTATTCTCAGGCTTAATTCTTCCGTCAGTCAAGTCTCCCTTTCCTGGTGAGAGGGCTCCCTTCTGAGGGCTCCCTTTATACCTCAGCCTGCCTAGTGTCCTGCGCTTTTTAAAGAAAGGGTTACGTTTGAAATGACTGACCATCTTAAACGGGTGTCCTCTGGGTCGGCCCGGCCCAGCAGTTGTGGAGTGTAACCTATTTTTATTAAACTCGCTCTTTCCAAGGCGCTGGGGCCCCGTTTTGGACGTATGGGGGGAGTCCTGCTTATGGGGCATGCGCTTAGGTGGCGCGTAGGAAGGTAGTCGCTTTTTCCGTGACTGTCCCTGAGTAGTAAAAATGTGAGAGAGTCCGTCAAAAAGTCCCTTAAGTTGGCTGCTATTGCAGAGACTACTCAGGGAAGGAACACTAGACTGGCTGGAAGAGCTCTGGGGAGAGTTAGCAGAAGTGGAGCTGCTGGACACCTGCGAGGGGGGGCTAAGTCCGGGCAATGTGGAAGCAGGAGGAAGTGCAGAGGATGAGGGGGTTATCTTTTGAGAGGCATCAGCAGCAAAGGCAAACGGCTCTGGTGGCTTGGACAGTTTGGGCGGACCCTTTTCTCTAGAGCTTAACTGTTTGGCGGGCGACTCTATGGCTACAGCTCGCGTGCGACGGCCCACGGGGGAAGGAGTAAAGAATTTGGAAAGCCCATCAATAAGCCCTTTGGTTTTCTTGTTAACAGTGAGTGTAGCTGGGGTGGAGGTGGGCGTGAGGAGGGGAGTGGTGGTGGGAGTGGAAGTGGTGAATTGGGTGGCGTCGACCGCACAACAAGGGTCTGCAACAGCAAATCTGTCTCGGACGTCCTTCACAGATGCAGCATGACCAGATGAAGGTGTGGAACAGACGGTAATCTTTTTGACCCCTACCAGGTGACCCCCCTTCCTCCCAGTGCTACCATGGAGCCGTCACCACTGGTTACAGACCTGCCGGGACAAGAACAACAAAGTAAATGTAGATCTCACTGCTGACACATGAATGTAACCAAAAACATCAACTCAGACGTGTAATTATGTCATTAAAGTTTTGAAGCTCAAATCATTCTCAGAAATGTAATGTTGTTAACAGTAATATTTATACAAAGCCTAAAGTCTTGCTTCATATTTCCTGTTCAGAGTTATCTGTGAGATTCTTAGTTAGACACAATAATTTTTGTTTCCTGTAACCTGACATCAGGAGCTCATATTCCCAGGCAAGGGATGAATAAAATGCTCACAGCATGATTTAAGTGTGGACATCTATTCATTTTCACACATAAAAATGTCTGTCTATATAATTATAACCTGTATAACCGTCTATATAATTTAACTGTTACTGTTGCTGCTGTAACATAGAGCAGAAATGTCCCCACGTGGCATCAATAAAGGGCATTCAAACTATTATTAGCACTGCTACTGACTGAAAATAGCATTTAAATATAAATATTGTAATGATAGAGGGGCTGCACAAATCATCTTACATTCATTTTTTTTTAACATTTTTATATTAAGATATGTTTTCAAATCAAGATATAAAATACATCTTGCCTGAATACATAAGAGAGTGAAAATGTGATTTTACACATTTTAATACTAAACCTTCTGTAGTTTTAGGAGGCTTGCTACAGCCCAGAGCAAACACACCGTCCAGCTATATACTGTTTAAAAAGATGGAAGTAGCCACATTGATGTCACCCATCACTGTAAGCAGACGCTCATAGGGGAAGTGAGCCATCAGGTAGCCCTCCCTTAATGCATACCCAGGTTTGTTCTCCTTTTTGACACTAATCACGAGCACAATTTACAAAAATAACTTACTAGATACTAATACTTAGACAGAAACCACAAATTCATTAGGAAAGTGGTTCCAGAGGTCACAGAACAAGGGTGCAGAAAGGTCATTTTTGAGTAGATGAGTCTCCTCCCGCTGGCTATTAGAAAAACAAGACTTGGTAGCAACGTCCATCTTTTATAAAGGCTATATATAAAGTCTACGGATCTCCTTTATCCAATAACAACACTTAAGTGCTGTTTACACGTTAATTTACCAATATTAATTCTATGTGTTGCATAGAAGTTATCTGTATTTCATTTTTGGGTGTTCTTATTCTCTGTGGAGGCTAAATGTATTATAGCTTATGTTTAAATTTATAGTTAATCAGGTCTGGAACTTAAACCAGAGTCAAGCTATAAACTGTAATTCATGCATGTTTGCAATGGACCATGGATCGTTTACTATAAAAACGGCAATTTGACTTCTCTACAGAAATGTTGCCATGTATTGAGATCTTACCAGCAGATGTACTGTTATTACACCAAACAATTAACCTCGAGTATAGCGTAACTGCTGTTAGTTAGATTACAGACCACTTACATTCTTTGTTTGAGCTTATTTCTGGGCCTTCCGATTGGCTTTGCATATCGACGTTTGATCTGATCGGCTTTCTTGTGCAGCAGTTTCTTCCCGTTCTCCTTCGGCCTGCAGACTTGGCAGATCCAGGTTCCTGGAGGGTGTCCAAACAGAGAGAGTACCGTTTGGGTGGGTTCATCAATTCAGAGGACATACAGTACATTCATTTGAAACATTTCCTTTAATAGGAAGAGCTGGCGAGATTCCCACCAGCTCACAATGACAATCAATTACTCAGCACAAAGCGAAAATCCATAAGAAAAACATTGGGTCAGTTCTCCGTTTGGAAAAATAGACTTTGCGTCAGCTTGTTGAGCTCAGCTATGTGACTCGTATGAATTGCCTGCCAAATATCCTACTACAGTACGTGCACCATCATTACAAGCCTCAATGTAGGGTCAGTACTGTAATCCAGAGATAGCAAATCTCCCCAGGGAAGCTGGAATAATTTGATATGCATGCAAAGCTCCTAATAAGCCACTGCTGCTTCTCTGTGTGCTGAGTGACAGCCCCAAACGGCCGTCTGTGAAGAAAAGGCTTTGAATTGACAGCAGAGGGGGGAAAACAGAGAAGCCAGACAGTATAAACACCTCACCTTTTGGCATTCTTGAAAGCGGCGGATCGCAGCATTCCATGTGAAAGCCCCGATCACATGAATCGCAGAACAGCATCTCATCCTGAAAGGGAACAGCAGGCATGTGTAAAGGATGTCCCAGTTGCATACATGTAACACCCCCGTCATTTAAAGTCTTTCTTTTTTGAAAAATAAGCCCAATTGTGCACAAGAGAGGCTTTACAAATCTCAACAAATCCTCAGGGATGCACAAAATGGGATCTACCTTCAAGCCAACAACACTGAAAATGGTGTGTGTTAAGATGCATGTGTAATACTCACAGCGTTTTTCCCCTGTATTCGACAGGAGCTGCAGGTTTTGCATTCAATACACTGCCACCGTAATCTCTTCACATTTGAGGTTAATTCAGGGGAAAACTTCAGACATGATGGATGCCCTTTAGGAGCAATAAAAAATGCATATTAGCACAGGACATTTTACCACCGCTGGCGCTGTCACCGAGCCAGAGACAAGGTTTTTCATTTGTCAACACAGTCAGGTTAAACATTAACATATTACATCACTAAAAAACAATGCTGGGCCTGTGCCTGTATGTCCACAACACTTTTCCCCCTGCCACAAGTTGTGTCTAAAAACAGTATGATCAAACATCTGAGCCACTAATTACAGATAATTTGATCTTAATGAGGCAGAAACAGTAGCAGCACTCATTCTAATGGAAGCTGATCCATGAAAGTCATGTAAAAGCTTGCCTCTTCTCTCACCCGGCTCCCTCTCATGGTTGTAAAACAGCTGTTTTACAGTGAGAGCACAATTTGTGTACACTACGAGTGGTTAATGAAAACCACCTCGACGCTACTTAGTCAAATTTGAGCTATAAAAATGTCACCAGGAGAACAATTCCTTACGGCATTTAAAATAATTGTTCAAACATAAATGACTCCTAGGCAGAGGTAATTTTATGGGGGGTTAGCAGTTTTGTCTGGAACAAAAGAACACTAAAGGAAATGCCAACAATCTGCAGCGGGGAAAGGGTTGATCTTTGATCTGCTATAACTGGAGTGGCTCTATAAAATAATTTGAAGTGAGCGAAAATGACTTGGGTGATTTCAGATTCTAATGGTCACTTGGAGCATCTGCCCTTCTGAGGCTTGCAAGTAATTTGGATCCCTCCAGCCACTCAATTTGCAGATTGTTCTTCCAATAAATCCCTTAAAGGGAAGAGAAAAATATGGTGAAAGAATATGAAATCTGCCTAACCGATGCAGAAAACTGCTACCGCCAAGGTTGGATGACTTGAATATATACTGAACACTGTGAGATGACAGAAATTTGTTGGTATTTCTTTAATACTGCTGATGTAATTAGTTTATATCAGGCAATGTGTCTGCTTAATGCCCCCCCAAATAATCTATTTATGTCTATATAGTCACACTCCTGGAGCGTGACTTCTACCCATTAGGTTTTGACTGCTCAACAGTTGTTCTGTGTATCAGGTACAACATGGTAGGAGGGTTAGCCCTTTAAAGCTGAGTACACGGTGTGTGTGTGTGTGTGTCTTTTTTTATTGATCTTGTACAATGTGTTAACTTGCTTTACACATTTTAATTGGCCTTCCTCCACGGCCAGAACCTGCTCGCACGCTATGGGTCAATCAACCTGCCACAATGTAAAAGCTCACTGTGAGCGCAAACACCCAGGTAATAAAGTTTATTCAAATAGGATTGGCTGTGTATTCAGTGTTGACAAGAAAGAAAGAGAAAGAGAATCACTCACACACACAGACAGACAGTGTTAATTCTGCACTATTCTGCAGCCGAAACTGACACTGCTGCCTTTAAATGGTAAATTTAGGTCAAGTAGGATTTATTATACTTGAGAAATAAACAAGTTAATGTATCACAAAAGAGCGTTACTGAAAAGAAGATGTTTATGTTTTTGTTGGGATACTGATAATATGCCAAAATAATGCAAGAACATGCTTTTGAAAACATCGAGAACTACTGAGCCGTGACACCAAAACACAGGCACATACAAAACTGTGGATTTTAACACCATTAAATGTGCAAAACGTTTGACTGATGATAGAAATCTAGCTTAGTTTGCACAACATTTCAAACACAACATTTCATACATATAGCATAAATATGACATCATGTTATACACCGGTGCAGTGATTTTAACCACATTTCTGACCTATATCCACATATACACTGACACTGTTGCTTCTGAGCTAACATGCCAGCAGTTTAGTCTTGTTTACACTATGTTATGGCTCGTGGGAACATCCAGTAAAGTGAAGCGTTACACAAGGCGACTTACCACTGCTCCCACAGTCTGCACAGGACAGTAGCTCCTCTGGCCGCTTGTCCCGATTTGACTCTTTCGTTCCGAGACAGAAACTGCATATTGGGATGGGGTCGACCCGGAGCTGGTGTGGGAACACAAACAGAGACAAACTGTTTAAGGGACAGACTGATACACTCTGTGTGCAGCGCTGAAATCTTTGATCCAGATTTTGAGATCACTAGTCATGTATCACTGGTTAACATGAAAAGTGCGGATTTAATGAAACAGCCATGAAAATATCAGCTGGAAGAAGCAGCTCAGAGAATGGGAAAAAATAAAGAGTTGAGTTCTCACAGACTAGAAATGAATAATAAATGAATCTTATCCTCAGAGATATGCTGCATCTGAGATCCACCTCCTTTATCCATTACATCTGAATGGGTAAGTGATCTTAGTAATCATAGTTTAAGGGCTTAATCCAATTCTTAAAGCTTGCACTCCAGTCTGAAAGGATTAACCAGCATGTAATCAAATTACCTCAATAATAAAACATGCTCTCATTGTTACTGCCATGATCCACAGTAAATGTTGCAAGTCTCAGAACAAACGCTCATTTAAGGGCTTACGGTTAAGTTCAGAAGAAGTAAAATATGAGCTCAAGGTTTAAGAGGATTTCCCCATTGATCACTCAGAATGAAGAGAGGCCGACTTCAGAGAGAGCGCGAGAGCTGGGAAGACTTTGTGTCATTACTTCATATAGCAGCCAGTCAAAGTCTAATGAATCTTAGGCTGAAATCAAGACCAGACTTAACTGAGATGGCTGCAGTATGGCTTTCATAAGTCTCCCTTTAAATGTGAGATCATACATAAAAGCCTCTTACAGAAGCAACAAACAAACTGCGGTTTCCTTCTCAGCTCGAGAGGAAGTTCTTAACGGAAAATAACACTCGCAGGGTGTGACCGTAAATAACCCACCTCATCATCAGTTTACACACTAAGGCCTCACCAATTGACTGGAGCCTTGGAGGGCCCTCTAGGGATGGCCATAATTAGTTCCTGGTTTCTATGACGCAGATCATCATCCTGACCATAACCCAATTTGCATCTTTCAAATTTCTGCTGGCACTGACCTCCCTCTGACCCTCATTTGAATCGGGGGAGGTGTTGTTTTTCCTTTTCCATTCGTCAACAAAACACAAAAACAGCAGCATCCCTTCAACCCGTCACTCCACTCCAAATGAACCCCAGAGGGAAAGTGAAGCAAGGATGCAATGGCAATCTGGTCATTGTTCCTGGCTGTATCAATTACTTGCTACGGCGAGGGGAAGCAGTTTACTGCCACATCAATGATTACTCTATTTTCCAACCTGCCAGGTCAATATTTGAAAGCGGGCTGGCATTAGAAGCAGACTGCTGCTCACACAGCTGTGATTATGGACATAAAACCACAAAAAAATCTATGTGATGAGCTTTGTGATGAGGCTACACCTGTATGATTTAACACTGTGGCTCGGAGGTAACTGGTGATTTTTGATATATGTGATGATAACTCAAAATAAAACACATCTCGCCCAGACAAAAGGCAGCAAGTTCAAGAAGGGCAAACAATATTGCCTTCACAGTCCAAATGCACATAATGATCTCAATGATTTCTGAATGTAAAGGGGACAAAATAACAATAAGATTAGCAAACAATCAGGAGCAGAGTCACAGAGGGTGGATAGTCCTTATATGCTGTTCAAACCTTCTGTTTCTGAGGGGCAGCCAATCATAAAAAAGCTGGCTTTAAGGGGGTAAAGGATAGATAGCAACACATAAACAACACAAAGCTACTCCAGTACAGTCCAAGAGTTAAAATTAGGAGCTGAAATTACCATAATCGGTCCCCTATAATAACAAAATGTTATAATGAATATTTCTGGATGTGAGATTTCTGATCAGTGAAAAAATAAAAAAACAGTGTAAAGTAAAAAAACTGAATTTTTAGAACTTGTTGTGGACGTTTTGCTTAATTTTCTGTCATTTCCAAAATGTTGTTGCTTTTAAAGCCCTGTGTTTTGTTAACTCGACTGTGCAAAATCTGCCAGCTAAGGCTTCATCAAAGTTGAATTGAGACTTGCTTCAAGCAGACAAAAGGGGAAAAACATTAGCAGTCGTCCTTGATCACAACGGAGTCTGCATTATCACTGGTAACAGATGCAGACAATAGGATTTGAGAACAGAGCCTTGGTGTTAGGAATACTTTGGGTTATGCCTTGTTGTTTAGGTACATGAAGTGCACTGTGTGACACTTCCATTATAGGTTAACAAACAACTATAAATATGATTTCCGCTAAAGTGATAAAGACTGATAATGACAGTGCTAATGTGCAACCTGTGTACGCCGCTGATGAAATGCTCCGAGCACAGTGATGTGAAGTTGTTTAAAATAATAAGTCTTAATAAGGCTCCATAACACAGTCTCCACTGACTCAGCTATGAAGGCTGATCCAGAAGCTGGATTAATTTCCAGTAGGAATATTCTTGTGTCTGGTGATTAAAAACCAATAGCAATTTGCAATCTGTACAAGAGAAAAATGCAAAAAAAAAAAATAAAGAAACGCAGCTGAAGAGATGCTGATGATTTACTTGGGGATTCTAAATTAAGTACATTACAGGAAATTATGCTGCTTCAAAAGAGCAGGCTGTCCTGAGTGAGGGGGTGGGGTCCTATTAGAACAGTGCTGGTAGAGAGAAAGAGAGAGAGAGCGAGCTCAAGTGGTTGCATAACACAGCAGGAAAAAAACTCTCATTCCTTGCCTTTGTTCCTGCCAGAGTCTCTTCAGAATCTAATAAACTCTAAACCAAGACTGCTCTTTTTTACCTCAAAGTATCTCTTATTCTCAGCACACACACTCAACTACTGAGCAGGCAGAGCTGTCTCATCCTTTGAAGTGAACAGCAAACCTGGACCCGGCGAGGTGATGTCATCAGGCCGCGAGCAATAGGTTGAAATGTTCCAAATGGAAAACAGCAGGCCTTCCTCAGCTATGAGAACCACTGCAGGACACTGTGTCTCTAAACACTTCTCAGTTTCACTTTTGGCCTCACCACAGACACAGTCACAGTTGTGGCTGCAGTATCAAGGTGTCGCTTCCTGATTATTCACTGTGAAACTGGTGAAGAGCAGGGTGACATCTCTATAGCCTGATGCTGCTTGCTACTTCAGCTGCATAACTTGTGCATAAACTAGACCGCATTTCATCTTGATAAGCCTCAACACATGATATGCAAAAAGCCTTGACAACACACTAACTAGATGACTACACACTGCACTTTAGGTCACACAGTGAAAACCATTTTCCATCAAGCACTCTTCCCACTCTTTGACAGTGTCTTAAAATTGCAAAGCAAGAACAAAAGTGCTGTCATCTTGCAGACATTTGTCAGCAGCGTGTGTTATTGTTAAACACCAGTAACAAAGACACAATCTCTGCAAACTATAAACCACCCTGTGGATGTCGAAAGTTTGTTTATATGGTGTTATTTCCTCTCTGGGGCATCTCAGTTTGCACCAAGTTCATAACAGCTGCATGCAGTCGGGAAAATATTTCGTCTTACTTTCTCAACACATGCTCATTCACGTGCAAATTACCAATAATCTATCACAATTTTGTTCACCAACTCACAAGAACGCCAGCCACATCCTTTAAGGTCATTAGGCTAGAGTTACATAACCTGTGGGAAGCCTACAGCAGACTGCCTACCACACAGTCAGCATGACTTTCTGATTATTCAACCTCTCTTATTATGGAGACCAACAGCAACACAATCCCAAAGGGATGCACTCTAGATGGCGTTGTTTCAGACCTGCCCAGCTTTAAGTCCCAAAGATTAAGACCCCAATCATAAAAGTCCTACTCTTAAGTGGTGGCCTGAACTTTCAACCTTCCCAACTGCTGAAGGTTTCAAATAAACCTGCTGAAGAACCAAAAAAAAAGGAAAAAAAAAAAGCTGTGGCACATGTCAGAGCTTGACAAGAAGATCAAAAACAATGAGACATCAACAACAGCAGGAATATGTTTTTACTTTTAGCAATGTCTCCTTTTGGGTTAACAGCAGCATTAGGTAAAGAAAAGCTCAGGATGACACATGAATCAACATGACTGAAGGAAGGAGTAACAATGCAGAGGCCGAGGTGTGTGTACCTGGTCTCGCTCGTGGGGGAGGAGTGTCACAGATGACAGGACCAAGGTGGAAGCACTCGGACACCTGGAGCTCCTTCCCTCTACGCTCCCATGGCTGAGCTTATACCTCGGACCATTTTTTGACAACCTGCCGTTGTTAACTGCTCGCTTTGCAGCCAGCCGCAACCTCTGCCGGAAGGCGGGGTTATCAACAATGTCTGAGAGGTCATCCTGGTTCCTCAGATACCTCTCGATGTTCTTTAGCGAGGAGCCATGGGTATCATCCAGGCCTTCGATGGCCCTCCTAAGCATTTTATTCCAATCAATATGGCGCAGATCGCTCGAATTCCATATAGATTCCTTTGATGGCACAGGTGCATTTGCAGGCAAGATTGATCCAACTCTTCCGGGATGTCCTGGGTCCTTGTAGGAGGCGCTTCCTTTATTTGTAACCTTGAGGATAGAGCCATCGTGAACACTTAATTCCAACTGCTCAAGGACGGTCTTCTTGTCCAGTCCATGTGACGTTGCCACCGCATGGCAAATTCTCTCCTCCGAGGGCCTCTGCTTTTGCCTTTTGATTTTCTGTATTGCTTCAAGAATCCACTCCGTGTAAAGAGGGTTTGCAAGTTTTACCATGGTTGAACAATTAGCCTCACAAAAATGAGATCCATAAAGATTCCCCCTTTCTGCTGCTGAAAACTGGGTACATCCACATCCTTAGTAAGATCAAGAAGTTATGTTCCACAACCGCATCCGCTCACTATTTCTTCTCAATCCCGGGTATCTCACATTGAACTTCAACAAAAGTTGGCACTAGTAAATTCCACAATGGTAGTCACCAGCTGACCAGGAGCTGAGCTTATTAAAATTCCAGATTAAATCTAAAAGAAAAACAGAAAAAAGAAAAAACAACAAATTGTCAGATCACCTTTTATTTCTCCTTATTCACATTCTGTAAAACTATCTGATGGCACATCGGGTATGAAAACTAAGCCAGAGGAATGCAGGACTTTTTAAGATGTGCTAAAACATGAGAAACAGATGGATAAAAACAGATGCAGGCACTGTCATGGCTGCTAAAGAAATCAGAGTGACTTAATCCATAGTCTGACACTATAATCCACACACCAAACCAGATGTCCATTTCAAAAGGGACTCTTTTTTTTCCTTCTTCTAAGAGTAGTAAGTTTTCACACTATGACAGGCAGCTAGAAACTTCTACCGACTTCTGGGAAAGTGTACACAGTCACCTCGAAAGAAACACATTTTCGGTTTCAGAGTCCCTTTCGCGTTTGGAAAAAAACAGAGGCAGCCTTAGGAGTTAACATTTATTCTGCTGCACGTAAATATCACACACAAACTGGTTAAAAACACACACATTACAGGAAAAAAAGAGGAAATCATACGTAAAAGTTTAACCGTTAGTTGTCCGCACGAGACTTTTTTTGACAGCTCGACGTCCGTCCGCGGCGACGAAACTGATCAGCGCGAGCTTTAATGACACACGTAATAATCAATGCTCACTTCCTGACAGCTGCTGACAGGCGCTTCGGGGCACGTCCGCAGTCGCCACCGAGCCGTTTGACGACGGAAGAAAGCGGCGGTAAGAAAAAAAAACTACGTTAACACACCGAAGAGTTTGCGCTCCGCCGAGTTGAGCAGATAAATGACAGCGTTGCCAGCATTACTGATGTCACCTAAACAGTCGCCATTTTGTTACAATGTTGTAGTTTACATGAATCCGACATGACGCTGATTACAATCCAATGGAGTCTCATTAAAGCTTACCTACACTAATGTGCCCTCCCTAGCAACTTCAATATTGGCTGTAAAGACAAGATCCGATTTCTGGTTTGATAAAGCACATGTCAATCTTTATGTATGAGCTCACTCTAAGAGGCACGGCACTGGCTGTATGATCTGTCACTTCACTCAATTGACCCGCCTCTTAAGGTGCCTACAGTGATGAATTGATATCATTCACCTCCAGCACGCGTTACATCTGAACTTGCGGCTCCATACGTGGCGAAGGGTTATTATTAAGTTATAAATACACTATATCAGGCATTAAATAGTTAAGTTGTAATTAAACGAGATGAATATTTAACCTCATTTACAGAGCGTTTAACACCGGCCCACCTTTACTCCGATTCCCCCCTTGAAACAGTTGGTTACACTTGAAAGTGATTTGGATCGTTTTAGACTTTAATTGGCTGTTTGTTAAATCTATCATTTGTTTGCATAAAACCTGCAAAGGCCCTCGCTACTGATTTAAAGTGGCACACATATCTTTATTTATTTATTTATTTTTAAATAATTCCAGGTAGCATATGCAAGACTCCTGCAGGCATAAATGCATGCTATCGCCTTCTCCCCCCCTCCTCCGTCCCTGCCTCCTTCTCTCTTTATCTTCCTCCCCTTTTTCATAATTTCCCCGAGAGGAGCCGTAATTCTCCCGATATTTAACATTCAAACTATTAAATTGAGAGGGGGGAAGATAAATATATATTCCGCTACGCGTTATGTTTAAAAAGAAAGTAGGTTTTGCGCTCGCTCCACATCCGCCAGCAAAATTATATTAACGTCCCGTGTTGCGCCGTGCAACGATGGCATGACCTCTTTATCACCATTAACTATCAAATATCTCCAATGAGGACAAATAGTGAGCCCTGGAGGCGGGAGAGAGGGATGTGAGGGGGGGGAGTAAAGATGTTCAGTAGGGAATACAAGTTAACACGGCTGCCGGGAGAGTGGCTCCTTCATCACCGCTTCTCAATTATGTATCGCTAGTTCTTTCGCTTCAAGTAGTGCTCCCCATTTCTCAGCTTCACCTCACATTTCTCATGTAAGCTATATATATATATATTTTTGGAAATGATACACAAGCCTCCTTTTTTATTTTTCGCAGTATTTTTCTCTCTCCACCCCCCCTTACACACTCACCACCACCACTGTTAAGATGTTATAGGCTGCACAAAACCGATCTCTAATCAGACGCCGCCGTGGGCGAGAAGGCACAACAAATTAACGCCAAGTTTCATGCAAGGATGAACATATAACTAGTAGGAAAGAGGGAAAAAAAGAAAAGAAAGAGGGAGCGAGAGAGGGAGAGTGTGAGGGAGAGAGGGAGAGAGAGAGAGGGCACAGGCTACCGTAAATATTTGCTGGTAGTTTTACCTCTTCAAGTTTTTCCCCCCCTCGGATAGTCCTCTTCATTATCGGGGAAAACGTCGAAGGATAAAATGCGAAGCGACATATCCGAGCGATTTCGTGGGATTTGATGTCCTGAAACGAAGGCTGAAAAGCTTGCGCCGAGACATGGAGAGGACCTGATAACAACTAATTGAAAGGTTAATCTACATAGCAGCCTGTGACAAAGTGGTACCCTCCCCCTTCTTCTTCTTCCACTGTAGACATCCCTACTTCAGTGTAGTGGAGCGGACCGTCGCCCCTTTAGTGCGCTCCTACAATGATATTGTCAATTTCACTTTTTTTTTTCCTCCCCTCTCACCACTACCACCTCACCATCAACACGTCCAGCGATGAGCCAAGAGGAACATTTTTACACTTCCATGTTTTTTTGTTTTGTTTTGTGTGCGTGTGTGGATTAGCCACGGCTTGCTACGTGACATTTTGATGTCGTAACAGCCCCATTAACGCCAGCACCTCGTGGGCATTTAAAACTTCCAGTTGATGCGCTCTGATGTGGCTCATTTCAACACAAACACATAAATCCAGACTTTTTTTTTTTAAATTATTCTAAATATACATATATAAATATTACACATTTCTTGCATTGGCCAATACTACCCAGCGCCGCAAGGGATATTACACACTACCCCCCCTCCTAATCTGTTAATTAACTTCACCAAGCCCAAGGAAGAGCAATAGTTGTAAGCAATAATGTAGATCATTAAATTTTCAGTTTTTTTTTTTTTTAAGATTTGCGCTCGCCTCTCTCATTCACCAACTCTTTAGCAGCATTAGAAATGCCAGAAAGCTCATTTTTCAAGCAGTAATACGGATGTAATTAGGGAGAGATAATTGGTAACTTCCCATCAGATTATGAACACATACAGTACTGTACAAGAAGCCTTTAAAAAGACTTTAACCAAGGAGGTGGTGGTGGTGGGGGAGAAGAGCCACATTTGATGTGTAATTTGATTTGCATTCATTTAACACGCGTCTTGTCATTTTTGCCATTATGCTGCATCTTCATCAGACACGCTCTCCTCATTACCTCCATGACCTTGATGTTTTCTGTTGACCTGCAGATCGCTCACCATCTTCCTCCCCATCCAGTCCTTGACATTTGCTTGCATCTCCTTAATGATAATTTGTGGCAAAACGTGCGCAAATAAAAATGCACATTTCCTTTTAGGTGCAGTCGTAAAACCGCAAAGAGTTCAGATTTGATGCTTTCGGGACTCGCGTCACGATGGAGGCGCTGACCGAAACCTGCCTGTGTCTGGTTATAATGAATGCCACCCTGGGCCCCAGCAGGTCCTCCACTGCTGCATGGGTCCAGGGATAATTTGAATTGGAGCATGTGCCATTGCAATCTGCCCATCCCTCCCCCACCACCACCACCACACACACACACACACATACACACACACCCCGCCACCTCCTCCTCAATCCCTGCCAACTGCCGCACTGGTGTTCACAAACACTGCTGCCCATCTGCGGGGCAAAACACTGGCCAGGGCCCCAGTTACTCCTTTGCCTGCAATTAAAATGATGCTCAATTAAAAAAAAAAAAAAGTAGGCAAATGTCACAAAATTAAGACATTCTTCTCCCTGCTTCAAAGCTCACAGTGTGTTTAACTCAAACCTGTAAATCTGGTAGACTGGTAAGCAGAAATGGAGCAGCAAACACACAGCACAGAATCGTAAAAATGTAAATCAGACGTACAAGTTTTCCACGTCTGCTTTCTTGCCTTTTGCTTTCATAAAGCGAGGCAAAAGTTAACCAGCAAAAAGTGGGGGGGAAAAGTATGTTTGGTAGTTTCCTTATTGTGGCAGGCATTCTCATTACTTAATCATGGCTCCCTCTTTTTGTGTTTGTGTTTTGCCATCTGTCATCTTGAGAAGCAAATGAACCAGCTGCCATGGAGTGTGATCTTGCCCAATCAGAAATGTGGTCCTTTTCAAAGCGCATCTGTGTGAAACCTTTAAAAAAAAAATGCTGATTGAAAAGAAAAAAAGTGTCTCAAAGTTGTTAATAACATTTTGGCTGGAGAATATTTTCACCTAGATGGCCTCAATTAGCATAAATGCATAAACTATGCCTCATTATGAAAGCAGGGCTGCGTGTGCGGGAAGTGTAAATACTGGATTCCTTCTGATGTGCTCAAAGAAAATAAAACGACAATATGATGTAACAGGTTGTGCGAGGGGAACCAAAAAAAGAAAAGGAAAAAAAAAATCTCAATCACACTTCTTTGTAGAACAGATAAGTGTTGAATTATTTTCCACAAAACACTCGAGACACTACCCGACACTTCTGCTGGCCCTCAGTGAATAGGACAGGAGGAGGGAGGCAGGGAGGGGGTGGTGGTGGTTGGAAAGGGCCTCCCTCTGATCCTCTTCTCCAACCCCCAGCGACAGCACAGCTGGGTACGAAGGATCAGCCTAATTTTCAGGTCCCTCTAATGACTCCAGCGAAGAGCGACCGCTAATCCCTTAAACTGAGAAAAATGATCTCCTGCAGCCCTGCAGTGCAGCTCCAGACCACAAGAGTCCAGTTAGGACCCAATAAGCATGATGAGGGGTAGGGTGGAGGGGCAGCTGAGCAGAGCCAGGACACCAGGCCCGTAATGGAGGGTGCTGAGCCATCCAAAAGTGATTAGCATGAGAGTGTGTGCCTCTGGCTGATTAAATAATGAGGAAATTCACAAACTCTGTGGGTTATAACATTGTTTTCATATCCTCTTTCTTTTTTGTAGCTCCTAAAATAAACATCACCTCTGGGTTAAACAGCTCTTAGATGTCAAAATTCTCCAGGAGTCTCATGGTGGGATCAGTTGATTTATTTCAATAGTACCAAAAAAACATGTTTCACTTTTATCTCATTAAGATCTATTAAGATTGTCAGTACCCAATCCCTGATTGCTGCAGCATGGCAGCTAAATATTAAAGGAATACTCTGAAGTGGAAATGTGGTATAGTTCCTATTTTACAGCATCCCCCCGCCCCCAAACAGATTACGCTGAAAACTTAGTACCTTACAGCTTTGCACTCATAGTTTTCACTGCTAATTACACCACTTCAGTGTCACTATCTTCAGAATGCACAAGCTCCAGTTAAATAAGCGTAATTAGCGATTTACAGGCAAAGCAGTTATTGTTTGAAAAGTAATAAATATTAGGATAAATAGTAAAACTGAGAAGTGGCTTCTGTGGCAGGAATGGCTTTTTTAGTTTCTGTAAATATATCTTTATTTTTTTGGCTGTGATTCAGGGTCCATGAAGAAGTCACACGAACCTGGAGAAACCTTTCAAACCACTCTTTCAGGCTAATGCACTTCTCTGCTACCGATCAGCTTATTATTTGCCTTTAACAAGTTTCCTATAAATCACTAAAATACAAAACCCCCAGCTACGAGGAGGAGCTACTGGGACATAGTGTTTGCTCTGTAGTGGGGAAAAAATATGGATCAATGTTGGAGAATGTTAGTAGATTATGTTGATTTGTTTCTTGAGATGTGCTTACACATTTGACACTTTCCCACCGCCTTCTCAGGCTTGCAGGTATTCACTTTTTCACACCCAATAGACAGATTTTAGTGGAATAAGCCTTTAAACATACACATATTATTCCAGTATTTGACTTATATTAAAACATCAGAGCTGCTATTTTTCCTTTTTTTTAACAGCTTGATAAAATAGTCAAGCTGAGGTAATTAGTCCCATGCAGTCTGTCACTGTGAATAGAAAATAAGTATACGTAAAATCCCGAAACATACAAATACAAGTATTTCTGTGGAAAAGACACGTGTGCAGCGTTTTCGGGTGCATCAGTGATAATCTGGCTTCTCTGGGAAGGTGCATCCGACCCGCCTGATGATGACATTGGCCGCGTAGTGTCCGGCCCGGATGCACTCCTCCAACGCGTGCTCTTGGACCAACGCCGAGAGGAATCCTGGGTAGACAGAAGAGCAGAGGTCAACCTGTAGCCATCCATCACTTCCGAGAATAGTTTGGGGAGCAGTTAGGGTTAAAACGAGCAAAGTACTAATTGCTTCTAGAAAAAGGGACTGCTTCTTCCTCAACGGGACCTAAATGATGGCTGTTTTATATGGCGCTATGATCAGAGTGGAAAAAAAAACAGGAGGGTAAAAGTCACACTCATATAATCTGGAGATTTTACTACATTGCATAGTTGGCCAGTACCAAAGGTTAATTGGATTGTACACAGATATGAAGATATGCACTTAATAATGCCATACCTCCAACAAAGGCATCTCCGGCTCCGTTAGTGTCCACAATATCATTCTGGTCTATGTCCAAAACAGGGAACATGGTCACCCTATCACCTGCAGAGGGGACACAAGAAGACTCGGTAATTAAAGTTCAACGTCAGCGTTATTCCTCTCTTTGTGTCTCAAGTTGTAGCCTATTATTTCTCTCACTTCATGGGGTCATTGCACACTGTAGTGCTTTCTTAAAATAAAAAATAATTGGCCATTTTATTTTAGCACTTCTGCACGGAGGTTTTTGCTCTAATTATTAAGTACACAGCTAAAGATTATGTGCAGTTAATCAGTTTTGCTTTCGCGGGACTAGTAAATCTTCACTCTGAATCATCGTTGCCAACAAAGGTGAATATCGCAAGGTGAATATTTGCTAACACTTTTTAAAATCCATGAACTACCCAAGGAGTAAATCTGAAAACAGGAACGGCAAACAGGAAACATGAATAATAAATGTGGCTTCTGGTCGAGCCTGGATGAACACGTTGCCGTTCGTTTTGGATGATTAGAGTAACTTTGGTTGATCTGTGACCAAATATCTAAAAAGCCAAACAACAAGCCAAGACGGAAACAGCGCTCAGTGCTGTCGGGTTCAGGTTACATTATTTACAACCACTGGTAGATTTTGTCTGCAGTGAATGACTCATTCAGCCTCAGATAAACACTTTCAAAAACACAGACAGCAGGTGAGCGTAATACAACATGCCGAAGAAATAAATAACGGAGACGTCACAGTCTATGTGAGTGCTGGAACAAAACTGCTTTTTAAACCTTGTTGTTCTCCACTGTGGGACCAGGAAGAAACTAAAGCTCTTTGCAATGGATGCGAGTCCTCAAGTAAAATCAAACCAGCCAGTCGCTGTAAATGTTTAGTGGACGGGGAAGCTGGGCTCAGCTGTGACTCACCAATTGGCCTTTTAGACCATTTAACAATTTAAGTGAGTTTCCAACCCATGACACCAAAGACAAAGATTAAAAAAAGGCAAGATAAGATCAAATCAGTGATGGAGTTTCATCAAACAGGACGCTGGTGCCAATTTTTATGCACACGGCTTCACTGGTTTCCTCAAAGTTCGGTTTTGAATCAATAATTGTTCCAAGATATTTATAAGACTGAACACATTACCCCGTCTGACCCTTAATGGACTTGACCTCGTGTGCATGAGTGCGTTTTCTGAAATCAACGATCACGTCTTTTGTCTTGGATGAGTTTAATTGAAGACGAGACTCATCACACCATTTAACAAAATCATCAAGGACCGGGCCGGGACCCGTCTCATTATTCTGGAGAAACTAACAATAACAGAGTCATTTACACGCGTTGTAATGGTTCGGTTTTCATACCTGCTGTGATACGTATTTGTGTACAGGAAAATAATTGTCCTCAGTCTGCGTGCTCTGTTCTTTGCTGTCTGCTGTCACCTGTTGCTACCTGCTGCTACAAGTCTCTCTTCATGTACCTGCAAGTGCGCCTTATTGAGGCTTTATTGTGCCAGAGTGATTTCAATATTTTATGTAATGTGATTTTAATGTCTCTGCTGCTGCTCAGCATGTTTCAATTAGTGACAAATAACACAGCACAGTGTTGTCTTTAGGGTTGTGCAGTGTGATAACATATATCTGGTGATGAAATCAAAACCTCTGTCGTTTATTTTTTTGGCCTTGCAGCAGTATTTTCCGTCATTTTAATGCAATTTTGCAATCTTACAACACCCGGATGCAGGTGGGAACATGAATACCAGCATGAAAGGAGTTGCTAACGCTGTAGCACGGATGTCATTTGCTCTTGCATGACCCAGAAAGCTGTCCTGTGTAAATTATGCCACACACCGTCCTCCACAAGGGGCTCAAACAGCACAAATCTCTCCCATTGCTTACGCGAGAACCGTGTGATGCAGTATGGCGAGAGTTTACGGACTGACAGGTGCTCAAAATAAATCCCAGAGTTAAACTGTTTAAACTTGAAAATGCAATGTTTGGGTTTTGTATTTTACATAGCAATATTTTATGTAATCATTTGCTTATATGCAGTAAAGTAACAACCTTAGAATGTGGACATCATATAAACTTTAATAAACAGAATTTACTTTGTGATATATATCATTATCGACATATGAGATTTTGGTCATATCCCAGAGGGGATACTAAATCTGCATGAAACGTTTACCTTGTGGATATTATGGCTAAAATAATTCTCAATTACAATTTACTTATTGTGTTTTGTCTCCATTCTGCCAAATGACAACTGTTAAAAAAGTTTCTAACTCTTACTGTACAAAAACACAAACATTAGGTGTTATATTAATTACCATATTATCACAGGTGTAATCCATTTTATTGCTTGTAGGTCTCGTATATTGTGCTTCTTTGCCTTGTGCTTTAAATAGAAAATGAACTATAACAGTATCTTGTAAAATGCTTTTCATTATGTCATTTTAAAATTAAATTTTTAAAAATTAAAATTAAAGTTAAAATTAAATAATTAAGTATTATCTTAGCATGGATGACAAGGTAAATATGATGTTAGATTAATGGACAAATTTGCAACATCCCTCATCCAAGAGCAGCAGATCCTCCAGCGCTCTAATAAATTAAAAACAATCAGAGCAGTTGTGGCTGTGACTCATTTTAGTTCAGAACAGAATCCATTAAATGAGGCTCTCTTTATTATCTTCAGTGAATTATATTGCTTCAATTATCAGTAGCATATGCACTTCAAAGAGACTTCCAGTTTAAAGGAGAGGAAGGAGAAAAAAAAAAGAAACAAAATTCTACCAGATGACAAAGTCTCGAGGTGTAGAGTGACATTAAATCAGCAACTTATGTCAGAACAATCTAAACCACACACACAATCTTCAAACAATCCAAGGGCTCTGGTGCCGACGTGAACCTTCAAAAAGGTGCAGGAGACAAAAGACTGACATGTGGATAAAAGGAACAAGAGGAGTCTGACAGACCTCTTATTGAGAAAAAGAGGTTGGGAGTTTAAGGAGAACATGAGAAAAAAAAACTACAAAAAAAACTTGTTTAATGAGGCTCCCTGCTAATCCAACAAGAGCTTATGGAATATCTGCACTGCAGATGAGACTTTGCACATTATAATATTTTTGGATAACTTTCTTTTCTCACCCAAAAGGGCAAATGATACACAAACTGGAGCTGAGCATATGCTCAACACCTGATGTAAAGAAAGTTACTGCACTACGCTAGCTGAAAGACACACGTGGTCAGGTTGTGCTTGAAAATGACATCTTTCAAGAGCAGATTGGGAGCGTGTCACAGGTCAGGAGCTGAAGATGCATCAGATTAAGAGTTATTGTGTTTTCCTAACAGCACAATCTCTTTGTAAAGGGAACCAGCCGATTGTCACTTTGATAATAAATTAAAATAATACAACAATCCTTTCAGGATCAGCTAATTACTAGCGTAACGACTTTGCTTAATTAAAGCCACAGATGAAGCTCGAGCATCCTCCTCCCTCTTGAAATGATTAACTGCACGTAAATGTGCTAATAATAAATTACAGTTTGTCATCTACTCTACGCTTAAGAATCTGAAGTCGTTAGATGTGGTCGCCTTTAAGGGATGCACTTTGCGGATATAGATTCGGGTGCGTTAAAATTTGAAGCCGCTGCACTTGTTCTGCATGATACTGGTGTTCATTAGACGACAAAAAATGCCTCTTAACGGGGAATATGTGGGTGTAAATATGTCTACGGTAGTTAAATGGTGAAGCAGCAGAAGGAGGAGTCAGGTCTCATTAGGAAAACAGATCAAAAACAAGGTAACGTCTCAGAAGAAGTGGCGTTCATCTCTGTGATAACACCACCCAAAGGTGACAGAATTCATTAAAAAGGGCTCGGATCTATTAGACCTACTGCTGTTAGATGGGTCTTTTTCATTCCCTGTGTCTTACTGGCTCCTTGTTTGTCTCAATATCCATTTTATCCATCATGTAACTAGTTAAATACATATCTGCATAAAAATAAGTAAATATCTGTAGGCAGGGTTTCCAGTTGTCTTTAGTCTTTTGTTGCATGCAAGTGAGCAGATGATTCACTGAAATGCAGTTGCAAAGATTTAGTTTTTCATTGGATCATTCGTAAACGCTGATTGGCAGGTGGAACAGGAAATTTGGACCGCTTTGGACTAGATATCTGCTGGCTACAGGAAGCCCTGGAAAAATTCCCCCCAGTCACGCCACAAAATCATAATCAATATCAATCAAGAGTCATCAGCCCTGAATGTAAATAACACCCTCATCTGACCAAAATCCAATTTTCCAAACATCTGCGGTTTGCAAGATGAAACAGTCAAATGCAGCCTCAGAAGGCTGTCCACAAACATCTTGCAAAGTTGGGATTATGCTTTCTGAGTCTGCTCAGGTCCCAATGACATAAACTTCGTCATCAGGAGCAAGAGTGAAGGTCAGCGCAGATGTCCACATGCCTGTCTGTTATTTGTGACCATGCAGCCTCGTCTGCTGCAGATTTACATTACAATCCACCAACTATGCATCTGCCCCAGGCAGTGGACTTCAAAGAAGTCGAACAGGAATAACTGCTCGGCTATTTGTGCCCATGTTTGTAATATAATTGAGGGCAAATGCTGGAAGGTGGGTGTTCCTGATACTTGGCTGATCACGCTTTACTGGAGCGAGCTAGCCAAGCTAGCTGCCTCTCAGTAACTTTGTTCATATACAGCAGGCTGATTAATCACTGCAATGATCACATTCTTCTACATTTTGAGCTGCTATGTCTGTATTTGTGCTTTAAGCAATTTCATCCACTAACATTGGCACTAGAGGAGTTAATAAATGTTATTTGTTTGGCTGATGCCTGCTCTGGCAAAGCAACAGAATCATCATTCAGTGACATCACCCTTCGTCCTGGGTCTTGACTCAGGGTTTTAAGCATTCTGTTTAATTCTTAGTTCTCTTATTACTTTGATTTATCTTATATTTTGCTATTTAGTCTTGAATTTTTAGCTTAGTTCCAGCTTGTATTTCATTAGTTTCATCCTCAGTGTCTCCCTTCATGTCTTTGTCCTATGTTAAGTTCACTTGTGTTCAGTCCCTCTACTCATTTCACATTTTACTTTTGTTTACTTTAATTCCTTTCAACTAACTGTTTAGTTTCTGAAACGCATCAATGTAAATCTTGTAAAAAAGATATAAAAAACATTTGTTTTACTATCCATATATTGTTTTTCTGTCATCTTTTTCATCTCACGCTCTCTCTTTGTGGTTCCTCCTGGTGCTGATTGGCTGCAGAGGCTCACCTGGAGGTGGAGGAGGAGGAGCATGGCTTCTCTCTTACATCAGCACCAGTCTGTCTCCTCAGTTACTTTTAGCAGTTTTGTTTATTATCAGGCATAAGCTGAAAGTTTGCAGTTATAAACAGTCTAGTTTTAATTAGTTACATTACTATTATCAGTAATATTAGGTTAGAAGCGAATATGTTTGGATTAAGGCCCTCTTCCTATTTTTTCCAAGAAATATCAAGTCTTATTTATGTTAGTAAGTAATTATTATGAAAAGTTCTACAACCAAAAGCAAACTGGTAGCATGTAATATTCCACTTATTTAGGAACTGGAACATATTTGGGGGTTTGTCCGGGCTTAATTTTTGCCCAAACCTCAAAAACAATAATCTCTGATCCTTGTAGGGATTGCTCAACAAAATACTGTAACTTTCTGTGCTATCTTTCGGTCTTTTTAAATATGATGCATTTGTAATGATTAAAAGTAATGATCATAAAACATTGTGACTGATCAGCTCAGTGTTGGCAGCACAGTGCTTTCAATGCCATTTCCAGATCCAAGAATTTCTAGACACAAAGTACACAAGACATCCTACATTTAGCGCCTTTATTCATGGCCAAAGTTTTTATACTCCTGCTAGGCCAGAGTTCATATAACCTCAGCGATGCAAATTATCGAATCTGACTGACATATTACCTCGAGCTACACTCCAAGAATTCTCCAGCCGTCTGCAGCAAAGACCTCACTGGCAAAAATCAGCCATGAAAATCACAATAAATAATAAAAAAAGAAAAGATCCTGCCAAAATACTCTGTTGTTTCTGGCTTGTCGAACATCTGAACTCATTTCACAGTAATGAGATCGGCAACATTATTTCCAATCAGCATAACTCAGCTGTACTTATTTTTAAACACTACCATATTCCCGTTCCTAGAATTGAGTCTGACAAAAATGAGTGAAGCAGCAGATTGGTGGTGAATACGTGGGAGTTGTAGTATGGCTGTGCTTTGACAGGTAACCTGCACCAGAGAGGAGAAAAAAAATGAAGAAAAAAAAACTCAAAGGAATTCAAATACTTCCTTCCAGTAAGCTATAATTGTGTGCTTTTGTTAATTCACTCTTCATAATTCCCTCATTACAACTCTTGAATGGTGGTGATTAAACTTAAGAAATTCTTTCAACAGGCGTCTCTTTGAAATGAGTATCAATTAAGTCCTTTATTATCGGCTATTCTTTCTAACAATGACAATTCACTGCACAACAGTGACTGAAAAAGGTTTTCCTTTAAAATAAGTGACTATACGTGCAAATAAGACGACCTCCGTATAAGATGAAAATGAGCATATGGAGCTTTTTCTTTTCTTTCTTTCTTTTTTGACTCTGAGATTATTACATGCTATACTTGGTGAAGTTCCAAACCTCAATAATGTTGCTTTGACAAGTGGATCAAATAGCTGGCAGGTCATTAAAATTAACTTTGATTCTGTAGCACTTTATCATCTACACAAGTAAAACAATTAATACATCATTTTAAATCCTGAGGTACCCAGCGACTGGGAATTACACATGAATATTCAGCTAAAATTCATGAGTTAAAGTGCTCGACAGAGTGAAACATCTTTATGCGAGAAACTTCCCTGAGAATACTATTTCTTCTTCTGGAATGATTCCTGTTGCGTTTCAGCCAAAAAAAATCTGAGCCTAGAGAGGAAAACAACATTACCGCTTTCTTGGCAAATGTGACAGGTTAGAAGCAAGTTGACATTCAATCTGTTTCCCCATCATAACCAGCATCTTTGTTCACAACTGAGTTAAGGAAGAAGAAGAAGAGAAAAAAAAGAAAAGAAGGACATATGCCTGTAATTACTGTAACCGCAGGCAAAAGATCATCGCCAACCAATATCCTTTCGGGGAGTCATGAAAGAAAACACTTTAATGTGAGACGCCAAGGAAAAAGAGAGGAGGTCTTTCTTACAGCGCAGGCGGTTAATTGATTTTGCCTATTATGAAGTAAGCAACATAAATATCCTCTTCTTTAAAACCAACTACTGATACATGCTCAGGTAGGGCTTCAAATAATGCTGCGATGTTTCATTTGGGGCACTCCTTTAACAAACTACTGCAAAAAACTATGTTATTTGGAGGTGTGTGTGAGTGTGTAGTCAATATTCACTTGTTTCTCCATCTGATGCAATTACCATGTATAGAGGAGTTTTTTTGAAATCTGCCTGCCTTGCCCCCTCGAGAGCAGAGGAGCCGAGTCAGGCTTTATCAAGTCCTTATCAGCGATTAGAGCAGCAACCCCTGCTGAATGATCATTTATTAGATCTCCTCACTGTTTAAGGTTCAGGGCACAATGATCTTAATTACTGCTATAATGGGTGTATAAGCAAAAGCCCAGTGTAGTTCCGCAGTGTCAGTGGCAGCTAAATAAAGGGCCATTTTGCCCTGCTCCCAGCTCTTAAAAGGCATGTTTGAAGCGGTGGTGTGATGAAAGGCTCCAAATGAAGGGCAGGGGGGGAAAAAAAAAAAGAACAATAACAAATTGACATCTCTTTTTTGGAGAATTATACCACGGGGGAAGGCATTCTCCCATCCTTAATCACTATAAAATGGTTTAACATGACATGCAGAGGCTGGCAAATGATCAAATCCTGACAGGAGGACAAATTGCAAACAAAATGAGAGATCAAGTTTATTAGAGCGCCGCCTCTGGGAAATGAAAATCTTTAATTCTCTTTTTACATTGACATTTATTTGGCTGGCGTGAATAGTGATGTTCACACACAGACACACCACTACGGATGCACCTACTACTGTAACTGCTCCACTGCAATGATAGCACAGTCAATGACATTTATCATGTTTGCCTTTGTAGCTGACACCTGAAACACATTGTCTTTCATCCAGCCGGCATTCATCATGTATTTTATATAAAGTTCACGGGGGCGCACGGCTGTGTGTTCATGCAGGAGCAATGAGGGAACCAGGCAGGAATTATCCATCACTTCCAGCACAATGGATGGATTCGTGTTGGTGTTTAAATGTCGGGACTCTCTTTAAAGAGTTCCTTTTAAATTCTCATGAAGGGAAAATTCACTTCGAGGAATTTGACTTTGATAATGAAAATTCAAATTAGCCTTTACGATTAAAATATATGCTTTTAATTAAGCCCGTGCAGTAACGCTGTATTATCGCTTATTAAGTGGAATCATTTTGGGATAATACTGACACATCACACTGTTAATTTATGAAGTTGTGTGATTAAATTAACAAGAAGAAAATGTTTAAATCTTTGTTGTGGAAGGTTTAAATGAATGAGAAACAGCATATATCAAAGCTGCCACTGTCCGTCCATCAGTCCAGCCATCCTCTTAACCTCTTTTCTAATTCAGGGTCACAGGGAAGCTGGAGAGCATCATAGTCCAAGAGGCTGGGTACACTCTAAACCATTCAAATATATTCCAAGGAGCTTGGAAAGAAAAGCGTCTGGACTTCTTTAAGTTGAAGACGTTTCACCTCTCATCTGAGAAGCTTCTTCAGTTCTAGGGTCAAATGGTGGAATGTCCCAGATTTAAGTCCTAGGGGAGTGTCCCCCCAAGGGGGTCATGAACCCCATTTTGATCCTCTACCTAATCACACGAGCCAAGGTGTGAAAATGGGTGTAGGTCACAATCAGCCAAGGTTTCGGGTGAGCTCATTGTGAAACCTAGCCTCACCCTATCATGTGATTTCCTGAGATTTCCTGAACAGGGGGGTTCATGACCCCCTTTTGGGGACACTCCCATAGGGCTTAAATCTGGGACTCTCCACCATTTGACCCTAGAGCTGAAGAAGCTTCTCGAATGAGAGGTGAAACGTCTTCAAGCAACCTAAAGAAGTCCAGACGCTTTTCTTTCCAAGCTCTTTAGACTACCATGACCTGGATGACTGATAACCTTCCCAGATACATTCAAATATATTATACAAAAAAGAGCCACAGCATCAGATGCAAATAAATTTGATTTGCATATTAAAATCACACCTCATCTTGTACTTTTTGTTTCTCATATTATGCTGGTGTGTTGTAGATTTTCTTTATTTCAGCTTCCAGTTTGGATTCAGGAGACAAACAACCTTTTTAAGATTAGGTTTAAAACTTTCCTTTTCAATAAAAAAGGACCCTGAATCCTTCCTTAGTCACACTGCAATCGGGCTACGCTGCTGGCTTCCCACGATGCACTTAGTGTTTCTTCTTCCTCACCATGTGTTTATACACCACTCTGCATTTAACCATTACTCATTACTACCCTCTGGCATCCTGTCTCCCTCCCCTCACCCCCGATGGTTGTGGCAGATGTCTGCCCCTCCCTGAGCCTGGTTCTGCTGGAGGTTTCTTCCTCTTAAAAGGGGAGTTTTTTCTTCCCACTGTCGCCAAATGCTGACCTGACTGTTGTGGTTTTCAGTGTTATATTGTATGGTCCTTATTTTATAATATAAAGTGCTTCGAGGCAACTGTTGTGATTCGGTGCTATATAAATAAAGTTGAATTGAATAATTATTATGTCCGTCTTCTTCTCAGTTTGTTAGCAGCAATTATGTTTTCTTCTTATTACTATTATTATTATTGGCCATTGAACTAAGTTAATTCAAGGAATGGGATGATGTGAAATTCTAAACATCTTTTATACACCTAAAACTTTCCTATAATTTCAAAACTTCTATATTAACAAGCATATTTTATTTAAGCTGTCAAACTGTGTCTGTTCTTTGAATTGTTGCAGTTTAGTAATGATGCAAATAGATAAATTCTCACTTCTAACACTCTCATAAATGACTAAACTTGTAATAAGAAGTCCACCAGGTTTACAAGAAACGGTGGATCGATCCCAATCCACACAGTCTTATCGCCACAGGCTAAAGATGGATAAAGGTCGGCAGCATCAGTGAGGGGGCAAATTTCTCCAGCTGACTGGACAGGTCGCACCCCCAGGCGTATGGCTGCGCTGAGCGGGGGGCTTTCCCCTCATAGCCGAGAGGCTTGCTGGACAAGGATTTAGGGCGAAATATCGTGTTTGTTTATTATTTTTATCATTGTTTATGCATCAGAAGTTGTTCAATAAACCATATTTTTCAGCCGCAGTGAGGTTAAGAAGAGAAACCACTTGTTCTTGATTGACTAACCGCTGCATCTGACTTTTTGCGCACTGCGTCACAATTATTGTAAAATCCCATACATATCAGCAGCATACTTGAAAATAACAACACCTTTTGTTTTGTTTTCGTGCATACATTTGGCTTAATGCCATTACAGACACACTGGGACATAAGAATATTGACATATAAAAATATCGTGTATTATATTTCGGTTAATATTCATTTAACTACTGAATAATTTTTTAAAAAACCCATAAAAAACATTTTTAACCCAGAAAAACGGTTAAAAAATGACATTTTATAACCTAAAAGTTTAAGTTTGTTCATTCATTTACAATTATTCTTACGTTTACTTAATGCAAAGTCAGTCTTCTTTTAGCTCTTATTTTGGTCTCCATCTGAAGGAGCACCATCAGGTAACTGTTAATGGACAGGAAGCTTAGAGAGAATTTATTCCAGTGCTATCACTGAAAAGTGTTTGACGATTAAAAAAGAAAAAACACATAAAATGCTGAGAATGAAGCAAATTTCAACTACAGCTCTCCACAACGGTACAGAGGCATTATAAATCTCTGTATAGTTGTGAAAAACTGCACAGTCAAGTAAATATTCTGTGAGCTCATCACTTTAAGTGTACACGTTTACGTTAAACATAGCTGATTTATGCACTGTTAACACAAAAATATTCATTACGGCTGCTTTATTCTTTATCATACCCATATAGTCTTTTGAGAATCTGGACAAAAAGGCAGCACGGTTTATAGATAGAAATAAAGGCACCAGTAAATTACACCGAACGTCAGCTTATAAATACTCTTTCCAGCAGTATGAAATTGAGAACGCTGGACACATGTGAGGACACTGTCCTGCAGCGCTAACAGTCTTGCTGTTGCACTGCCTCTCCGCAGTCCCCAGCGATGAGTGATATGTTGGAGTCTTTACCTGAGGCTATCTCTCCCCATGCACGACTAGTCGGAACTGAACTGCAAGGGCAATGAGGAGAGACGCCCCGTGGCTCCAAACAAAGGCAAAGGCTTCCAGCAGTAATCGGAAACTATCGTCTCTCCTCACACTGCTTAAACCTGCAACCCCTGCTCAGTTATGATGACACTGCCATTTAATGTCCTGTTAACAAATATGCCCTGTATCAAAGGAAACTGGATTGATTTGAGGGGCAGCTCTGTCAACCGCTCCCCAAGGTCACTCTGCCAGCATTTTGCAAAAAAAGGGAAAGAAAAATAGGGCAGGATGTAAGAGTTGAAGCATTAAAAATTGCTGAGGACTGGCCTGGAGTCTGTCCAAGACAAAGTTAGAAGTACTTCACAAATCAATGCCTGCTCTCTGCATCCCCCACACTTCTTTTATGCTCTGAAATGACAGAATGTAGTGCAAGCATTCTTTTTTTGAAACATCTGGTGTCAATATTGGAGCTTAACTTCAAAGAAATTACTGATAGCATTCTGCTCCCTTCAGTCAGAGATCTAGCATCTATTTAAGGCTGTGTTCTGCAGCTTCGAGATATGAGGTTTAAGTGAAGGGTAAAGATGTCCAAAAGGGGCCAAAGATGGGATGGCTTCGAGTGGAAAATGTGTGTAGATAAGCAGACAAAAAAAGAACGCTGAAAAGAAAAATGGCATACCGACAGTTGCAACGGTGTCGTCCTTGCCCTGGGTGAAGACCACCACTCGCTGCCTCTTCGTGTTCTCCTTGGGGAGGTTTTGGGTTTTCTTTGCAATCTCTGCGATGTCGTCTGTCTGTAAAAAACACCAGACCACCGGGTGAGAATGTGTTGAGTCGAGTGAATGCAACATGAAGAGCAATTTCTGAAGAGTTAATCAAAGATCACGCGTGTGACTGACAGAGGTCAGATTTTTCCAATCCAGGCAGACAGATCAAAGCGATAATGAAACCAGATGGGCTGTGAACCCATTTCGAAACAGATCAATAGGGACGCTCGATGAGGCTTCCACGCACTTACTGGAGAACTGCGAAAATATTAGAATGTCATATTCCCTAAGTGAGATGAAAATAAGCGTGTTAAGATATGTCGTTGTCAGATAAAGCTACTTCTGCAAGCTGAAGGGATAGGTGGTGCGTGTACTGTATCATTCTCTTCCTGAAACAGGCCATCTCTCCTCAGCATCTGCACTGAATGGATATTCTCGCCTGGAGACGACAGAACTCTCCAGAGTGCTTGCCTTTGATCATGAGAGGGATAAAAAAACCCACACCTGTCAGTGCTACTTTATTATTAACTCATCATGATGTACTATGAGCAGGTAGAACGTCTTTATCGCCGTCTCGCAGTGGGGTGGACTGCTTTTCTGTAATACAGCACACCGAGGAGCTAGCATTAGGGATCCTAGATGCCTCTAGCATCTGTATCAAAGCTAACGCTTGAGCACCTTCAGGGGTGAGCAAATACTGTGATTATGGGAGTAATCAGAAAGATAGGCTCCAGCCCAGTACCACCAGGCTCACTGGCTCACTCAAACCAATGAGCTTTTTACACCTTTAAATGCTTCCCAAGCGCCCTTTAATCAGGCCTGAGAGGTCCAGGGAGACCCAGGGCTGAGGAAAAATGGGTGTAACACTCTAAGTAAGTGCTAATGGTGAGGTTAATACAGAGGCCGTTAGCAGACGACGGCGGAAAAAAAGAGCAATTTGTCACTGTGACTGGATGTAACCACAAGCACTCCTCCAGACACTGAATGCAAAACCACACAAGGCTTCGGCACATTGTCACCCTTAGGTTTTATGTTCACTGACATAAAAAAAAAGGGCTCCACTCAGCTTTTAGGAGCTAAAAGGTCCTAAAGGCCAGAGGTGCTGGGGCACACAATAACACAAACACATATAAGTTTACAAAAAAGGAAGAAAAGAAGTGCCACATGGCTCTGATGGCTGATTCAACAGGTGCTCTTCAGTAAAATTATATTTTAAGTTTACTTTTCAAGCAGTTCAGCAGGAAAAAACCTCGCACGAGTCTTCATTAGGATCTGACAAAGACGCAATCAGTCAGCCAACACCCATGACATGGTACGCAACCCGTAGAAATAAAGGAAGATATCCAATCCATGTTGAAATAGTACAAGTACACAAAAATCACAAAAAGTGCTTTTCAAAATAAATAAATTAGTGCTTTACACATTCGCCTATCGGTTTGATCCCAGAAAAAGCCACAAAACCATGAAGAACTGCCTCAGGAAGGGCGTCCGGCACAAACATCTGCAGATCCAATATATGCAGAGCTACCTGCTGTGAATGTGTGACTAATGGAGCAGCTGAAAGTAGCTTTAGTATAAACAAAAGTAAATCTGTAAGGTAAATAAGTTGTGTGCTACATACATAAAATAGTAAAAAGGGTGAAAGGTGTTTCATTCCTAAGCTTATTACACTAAATGTGTCAAATGGGAACCCAGCATATCCAATTTTATCACATCGAAAGCTACAGTTAAAGCTATGCTAAAGTGAACTAAATAAAACATCACCAAGTGCTAGTGTGTAAGTTTTCAAAGTATCTTCCAACTAGTAGTCATAAAATAAACTAATAAAAAATTTAAAAAAATGCAGAAAATCTACCTTGTTGTTCAGACTCGAAAGCTTACTGGCCTCCAGTGTTACAATCCACAATGTTTCTTGTTGAAGGAGGTTTTTGCAGTTTATCACCAGCTCCCATACAGATAGCACTTTTATAGCAAAGCCACAAAGAGGGAGGGGGTCAAGGGTGCGATCAGCCCAGTAAACTCGCCCAGTGGCAGTGATGACGAACACGCTAGTCACTGCAGCTCAAGTTTGTTTCTTTTGGAAACAAACCACCAGATGACTAAAAGAGAGGACAGGAAGCTGTGAGCCTCGCCACTGGTCCAGCGGTCTTACTTTCGGACACGTGATTCATGTGAATAATTTTCTAATTGAATGTTGATTCCCTACGCATTTTGAGATTTTATCCTTGCTCGCTTTAGTATAAAAAACTTCTGACGTGCTACAATTGGATGTGCTGGGTTACCCTTTACACGTACAAGCACACTTAACTTCCTCCTTTCTGCCTGGCAAAAACGCTTACCTGACAAGCTCCTGGGGCAAAACGATACAGAAAAATAACGTTCAGCGTGAGCGCAGACAAATGACTTGACAAATGATATGGTCAATTTGGTTTACTACTGACAAATGGCAATATTTACAATTGTGAGGCAATTGATCAGACATAAATCAACACACCGTGAAATATGAAAGCTCTACAAGGGTGTTAAATTGTGTTTCTGTGTTGAAGCCAGTGAGAAACTGATCGTTTCCACTGCATGCTGCTTGAGAAACACTGCGAGGGAGAGATTCAATTAGAGCTGTGATGCTGAGAGTTCTTTGAGCATTTAAAGGAAACAGATCACAATCAGGCGACTGTGTTCAGATCTGCTGATTGCTGTTTTGGAGAGGAAAGCTTTTTATCTTGTGTTTAAGCTGAAGAAGGGCTGCTGTCATTTTTGTTAGTCATCCATAATGTGATGATAACAGTGTTTCAGGATACACTCAAAGTACATCATGCGGCGCTTTAGGGTCATAAAATCCAATTATAGTTTCCCTCAAAAGTGGTGACCTTCCCAATTAACCCGGACTTTTACTGAACTTCAATCGACCTCAGTGCCCTTCATATGTTTCGTTTCAGACAGCAAGTCTAACTTTTAGTCTTCTTTTGAGTCGGCAGATCTTAACGAACAAATGTTTTTGGCTATAAGACTATAATAAAAAACTACAAATGATACAATTATTTTATTATTATATTCTAAGGTAAAAATGATTGTTTGAATATTGATGTTTTCAAGAAGACCTACTCTGCTTTGAACACAAGCCAACTTTATTTTACTTTTAAAAGCAATTCAAACCATTACAATACGGTTAACAGGTGGTTTTCTATGGCATCAGAGGCTGCCACTGAACTATGAATCGAACAAATGCCTTCTGCTGCTAAAGGCAATCGGATAAGGCTGAAAGCTCTTCAAAATTTCTGGTAAGTGGATCTTGTAAGACTTTTTTTTGTCTAATTACTTGTGGAAGCTTATAAATGAGTCTTAAAATTAATTAATTAATTTAATATATGACATCTTAAATCATGGAGACCAGAAAAACCTAAAAAAAAAAAGTAAATAAATAAATACAGTAAGTAGTTTAAAAAAAATGTTATTAATGTCCCAAAATCCATCAAAATATATGACATAAAAAACCTTTCTAAAAATAATAATTAAAAAAAGCATAACTATCATGGTATTAAATATATAAACGGAGATATAAATTATATTTCCATTTAATTTTCTTCTGTATTTATCTACCTTTGTATAATCCTTGCACTTTTAATTAGATTTAATGAAATTGTTCCGTTTACTTTAATACAATATTTGTTCATAACCTATATGCATAATTTGAATAACGAGTAAGTATAAATGTACAGAGTAATGTAAAATGTATGATTATTAATTGTTTTTTTTATTAGCATTTAGTTTAGTTAGCATTTTTTATAATAGAGTAGAGTAGCCATTTATTGTCATTGTACATGTACAACGAAACCGTGAAAATGTTGGAGTTTTTCGAAAATTTTTGGGATGTTTTTGACCTCTATATATTATGTAAAGGTTACAAAACATATCCATACGAACTCATACAGGTGTACTGTGTATTTGCAAACAAACAAATTTCCTTCGCTAACACTGCCGTAACAATTTATCCCTCATCTTTGGGTTTAATCAAAGTTTTACAGGGTAAAACTGCGCATATTCATATTTTTGAGGACTTGCCAGGGTATGACTGGTCTACGGGAGCCGGCCTGTACCAGTAAAGTTTAAAACTGTCACCAGAAAGTGACGAGAGGGGAAAAAAAAAAACGGTGAAGAAAACATCTTTGAACTACAGCCATCTAGAAATGCGCCAAGTACAGTACACACCACTGATGTTATCTGAGAAATCACATTCATCCAATGCAATTTCGCAGAGTGTTCTGCCAAATCAGGTTGACACAGAAAATGTCAAAGAATTGTAACTACTAGGAGAGTCTTCACTTTGCCCTTTGTGGGGTTTTTTTTCCATGTGAGGCCCCTCCATTACTAACACCTCCCCAATTCCTCCACCCCCCTGTCACAGCACCACCACCTCCGCCTTCATCCCTTCTCCTCTCTTAAACCTGTCACTGCCATCAGGATTGCATTTCTATTCCAGTCACGTTGATCACACCGTTAGTGATTCTGGATGACAATTACTCACACAGAGCAGAGACATATTCAAGGCAGCGCTACCTCTGAAAGAGAGAAGGCACTTAAAATACCTGAGCCCATGTGAAGGGAAGAAAAAAAAAAGCCTCGCATATCGGCTATTTGTGTTTTGATTTTTGCATTTAAATAGCAATGGGAGGAATATGCAAAAACACGAGGAAAAAATAGACTAAGGGAACGTTCACTTTACACTTAAGAGGCAGCCCCACGTTAAAACACACTGTGCTTTCTGTAATCTTCATTTCCATAATCCAAAATCACAGGTGGCTGTAATTTGGTTATTAAAAGACGACAGTGCGCGCTCAGTGTAGTGTAATGCTATGGCAGTGAAGAGGAGACATACAGTATGCGATCCCTGAGTGCAATGAAGATAATGAGGAGGCTTTTTAACCAGGCAACCTGATGAGCCCCACGCCTGCAGAGAAAAGCTTGAAACCATGCCCAACTTCTCAGCTTCCCAAGAGGCTTTTCAAAATTCAATAAATAACATCTGTAGGCGATGTTGGGTGCAGACCTAGCAGAGTGCGTCATAACAGAGAGCTGGCTGAACAAAGAAACCATGACGACTGCCAGGTTTCCATAGCAACTGCTGCAAGGCCTGGAGAGTATAATAGCACATCAATCACTGTCCAAAAAGAACTTCATTATCAGCAAAAATAAACCTTTAGGATCTTTTTAGTGTGCAATTGCTGGTCAACTCACCTCAAAGCCCAGCTCTTTGGCAAACGTGGCCGCCTCCTGGAAAAGATAAGACACAGACAAATGAGCAGTTAATTACAGAGTCACAAACAGAGCACAGTGTCACACACCAGACGTGAAGTAAAGACATCTCGCTTCCCTCCGCTCCTCGCATGTCTGGCCATTTTCACTTGAGAATAAGTAACCTGAGTTAGTGTTGTTCTGCCAACTCCTGATTTAATAGGCGTGCAGCCCACCCATTTAAACTACAGCCTGACATCATCTCATCTTACCAGAGCAGCATGAGATAACACCCCATCAGCCTCCAGCCTTGAAACCACCGCTGAAACCATGAATATGTGCTAGTGTGTGGGAATCCCCAACACTGCAGGCATTCAGCGCCCACTTTATGTTGCTTTAGTCTCCTAACAGGTGCACTTAAACGTTTATGCAGGCTGTAGCGAGTTAATCGCGAAAACCGCTCACTGACGCTGATCTTTTAGGCGTTTCATATTTTAATGTAGTCTCCCAGTGGTCGCAGGTATAAGCTGGTGTTAGTAAAAAAAAAATCTAAAAATAATAAACTTATAGCATTACAGGGCTCACAGAAACTATGTACATTTAAAGTTGACTTCTATAACAAAGTATATTTAACAGCTAAATACACTGTAAAAAACATTTTAATGCATTCTCTGTAAAATTACAAATGCAAAAATATATTTAAACAATTAAAACCAATGGAAAAATATATACGGGAACCACTTCAAAGTAACACCTTTTAAGTATCTAAATTATTTTTTATATTATATAAAAGAGATAAACCACCAACTGAATGCCAACCGAACCATATCTGAAATGGGCATCGGCTGGAAAATGAAAATATACATTAAAAAAAACAAAAAACAATAAATAATGCATTTAAATACGTTCAGAAAAGTTTAAACTAACTACTGCTATAATTGATTCGTCTTATTGTGCAGTCGTTAATGTAAAAAAACAATGAAGCTGTCTTCCAAGAACATGAACATTATCTGCAGTGTGGTTAGCTGTGATGTACAACATGTGAGTAATAAATAGGCCGTGTTACGAGCCTCTAACTGATGACAGAAGCCGTTGCCTGTCAGCTCCGAACGATGTCACAAATTGTGACAGACAACCTCCTGCACTAAATTCACTTCTGACCCCAGACAGGATAATAAGTTGATGCTATGATTCTAAATAATCCAATTATCTGCAGGAGGAGGGTGTGTATGGGAGGGGGTGTGGTGTTTGTGTGACCTTGGGGAGAGGTTGACAACCTGGTCCTCAAACAGAAGGGGAGGAGATGACATGGAACAATAAGGTTACTGGTCCCTGGAGGAAAGCCTCATGGCTCCCTGGCTTGGATCAACATCACAGCACCAGCAATATGTCAATTCATCACCCCACCCTGCGCCCCTCACACACAGGCTAGACAATTAGCCGCTGTAGTCGAGAAGCAGTTCTGTAATCAGCAGAAGGTAGTGTTCTCTTTTAACCTCTCTTTGCCTTTTCAATCTATCGAGGGCTTGGGTCTCACATTTATTTTCCTTTATTTACAACCACATATTGACTTTTCTCCTCAGGAACGCTCCATCACCAACTAGCACGAGGCATCGCGCAGGGACAAGAGCAGCCTGGAAAAATGTCTTGTCAAAACAGCAATATTTCATATCAAAGCATTTAAGAGACACACGAGTGAAGGCTGGAATAACTATAGTGCTGCCGAGCAGTGCATGGCTCTCTCTCTCTCTCTAGTTAGCAGCTATAATATTTGTGAGAAAAGCCTATCGAGAGAGTGTGGGTGTAAGAAGAACAGATAATTGAAGCAATGTCTATGAGCCACATGTGTACAGTGTAATCCCTTTTAGGAATTTATTAATTTCTAGTTGTTATGAATGCCAGCATCAAAAATATGTTGCGCTGTAAAGCTCGGCTAAAACTAATATACTGCTATGATAAATATTGTATGGCGGTAAATATGCAATTACCGAGACTACCCATACAGCCAATAAAACTGGAGCGATGGGCAATTAAAGCCACTGTTCCTTAAGGAGCTTATAGCGTTAATATTCAAAAATCTTATGTTTCAGGCTGCGCGTGTTGACATGTGCTGTTTTGGTATGTTGTGGTAGATGGTTTTTAAAATGACGGCCCATGTGCTCCTACAGCTGTTGCAACAATGACAAGTGCTTGGAGTGACATCTGGGCGAAATCCTCTCATGCTCAAAAGAAAGGAGGGGGAAAAAAAAAAGCATCTCGTTTGTTCGGAGATTGCTGTGATTGCACGCTCGCCTTTCATGATCTCCTTCGAGTCCGATTCCAAAAAAGAGAGAGACAGAGAGAGAGGACTCTTGCAGATCTCAGGGCTTGTATGTTCTCCTCCTTCTTCTCTTCGGGCAAACAAGGTAAAAGATAACAAAGCAGGCAGAGTGCATGAGCCCTCTGCAGCCATAGTTAGTATAAAGCTATCAGAATGTGTGAGATGTTGCTGCTGTCAGAGGCTTAAACAGTCAAAGGGATATTTTTAGAGAGCTTAAGCTAATAATCCAGAGCCCCGTCGGGGGGGGTGGCGGGAGTCTACAATTTCTTTGCCAAGCAAAATGAAAGAGGAAATACACACTTCATGCAAAGGGCAGTTTTCAAAGCTTAACACTTTGTTTTCTATGACACTGTAAGTGACAGGAGCCTAGCGGGCCTTAAACAGTCAGAGCAGAAGCTGTATGTTGCATATTTTCTGTGAAGTTATTTATATCGTATAGACTTTTCCCCCCCTCCCTCCTTTTAATGAAGTTAAACTGCTGATTTTGCATTCAATCTGAGAAACCTGCAGTCAACTGCAATTTCTTTTGTCGCCTGGGGGAAGTGAACAAGCTATGAACATATGACTACAAACAATCTTGTTAGCAAAAAAGTTAGTTATTTCCATAGCCAATAGACACAGAGGACAATTTCCAATATTTGGAATCATATATCGGCCACAAGAATGCAATCCCCTGCTTTTAGCTCAGTTTTGGCCTCTACCAGCTTATTGTAGAAATGTCTGGCTCTTTGGATGCTACATTAATTTAAAAAAATAGTTGCAAACATTGTTGTCTGTTGCTGTAAATAGGCTCTGGTGTTATTTTTTTCAGTTTTGGAGCAACATGTAAAACGTGTAGCTTTGGGTAGATGGTTGGGGAACAAACACAATAAGTGAAAAAAACATCTTGAAAGTGCTGAAGGAAACTGCAAAGTTGAATAATAATTTTCCATTTGTTCACCATTATGACTGAAACCTAAGACTTTTTTTTTTATTCCGTTAGAGTTTCCTGATCAATTTTACCTTTTAGGGGAAAAAGAGGCCTACACAAGCTTTCAGAATCACCGCAGTCGTCTTTTTTTCTCTGAATAGACAAAAAAAACTTTTATAAGTGTATTTATTTTTTGAAGATTTTTATTTATTCAAAGTTCCTTTTAGAAATGTACACGTCAATAAAAAACCTGGGGAAAAACAAATTCCACTCTAATTTCCCTCCTCCAGTTTATGGATCAAATATGGAATTAATCACGTTTTCTGTATTTGTATGTCTTTTTGATATGTGTGCGAATGTAACTGATACATATTTCTCTTTTTCTACTCAGTGCATATCTTAATAAAAATGTTTTATACAGTATGGTTTATGATGATTCTGATGAAGGCCATGTTTGTTCACTCACCAAACGCTTGATTATGCACACCTTAACAATACCGCATCAATTTTTCAGATGAACTAAACTAAAATGCTAAAATGATGCTCTGAGATTTTGGTCAGTATTGACATGGTAGCCACACACAGTTGGTGCAGATCCACGATGCCGATCTCTTATATCACCACAACCAATAGGTGCTCTATTAGATTGAGATCCAGTGAATGTGGAGGCCATTTGAGTACAGAGAACTTATCGTCTTCAAGAAATCAGTTTGAGATGATCTGAGCTTTGTGACATGGAAGCAGCCATCAATAGGTGGATACACTGTGTTCATAAACAGATGGGCATGGTCAGCAACATACTCTTTAAACTGTGCCTAGTTTGTACTAAGGGGCCCAAACTGAGCCAAGTAAACATCCCCTACATCTTTACATCACCATCTACCTAAACTGTTGATACAAGCTAGAATGGATCCATGCCATCCTTTAATGTTGTTTATACCAAATTCTGACCTTACCAACTCAAACTGGGGCTCGTCAGACCAAGCAATGTTACTCCAAACTATTTGCATATAATTCCCTGTTCCCAGCAAATACGAGATAAACCCATCGTGGTCTTCTGCTACTTTAGCCTGTCAGCTTCAAGGATTGACATGAGAGGCTCAGAGATGCTCTTCTGCATTCCCTGGCTGTAACAAGTGTTTGCTTGAGTTGCTGTTGCCTTCTTATCAGCTCACTGCGTGTCTGGATATTTTTCTTTGATCATCATAAAGACATTTTCACCTGAAGAACTTTTGCTCCCTGCATATTTTTTCTTTTTCAGATGATTCTCTTTAAGAATGGATGTGTGGTGGATTTGCATTAACCAGCAGTTGTAACTAATAAAATGGCAGTTAAGCGTGTATACTACAGGTATTGCTAGACCTCATAATGAATTTGATTCCAAAAGACTGGACAATTTGGAACCGGTTCTCAACTCCTATCCTATCCAAATCATTTAATGCATTGGCTGTTAAAGTACCACTACATATAAGGGCACCCAAGAGAAAAGAAATTAATAAAACTGTCTGAGTCATTAGCTTCCAGGATAAAATATTCCCAGTAGAAAAAAACCCCAAACAAAACAAAGCAAGTACTGAGTTTTTTTCTCCTCTGTGTAACAAGTTGTCGAGCATATGTCACAGCAGGAGTGCGTCAGGGAAAAAAAAATCCAATTTCAGTGTTTTAAAGAATCTAAATCAAAGAGCAAACCTCAGTGCTAAGGTTAATAAAAGTTGATAAGCTGAAAAGCGAACTCCCCCAGGCTATTCAGAAAATAAGCATTTATTTGACCGTTAGCCCAAGCTGATGCAGAGGCAGAAATTGAATTGTATTTGACGTTGTGGTTTTTTATTCCTGGGTGCAGCCCTGACAAGTTTTTCACACCAAAACCTCTGTTTTCTTCTTCCTTTATATAGCAGCTCATTTCAAATACCTCAAGGTTTTAAGGAACCATAAAGAGGACAACAGTTTTCTATATGTAGAATACATTTCACACTACAGGAGGAGAAATGATCACGCCTGTAATGATGTTTGGAAATGACTGATCTTTAGAAACCATTTAAAATAAAGTGAGCATGACTGGGTTATAAGACGTCAAATAATTCAGCCAGTTATCACTACTTACCGATATAACTATACGCATATAACAATGGCATATGGCGTGTTTTTGTCATTCCCTACATGTCAGCGTAAGACATCGCTCAGGCGAGTCAGACAGCTTTCATAAATGCCCAGTATAAACAACATCTGGCATTCAACTCAAGTGTTTCCAGTCAGATTACTACAGTATACATTACAGGGCAGTGGGTGGGGGGGTTGGAGACTGAATAACTAATCAAGACGATGACATCGGAGGGGAGCATCAGTGTCCTTGATGTGGCCTCGGGGTCACAAACATATCTCCTCCTGGATGTCAGGGTGTCAGCCCTCAGCACGAGTCCAGGTGCTGCCGAACAGGAAGCTGCCACCTCAAAGATATGTGGGCTGATAACAACCACAGGTGATTATTAAAACGATCATGCAAGCTGATAGCAACTCACTCATGCTGGGTGGAAAGAAGGCAGCGCCCTGCTACTGTGCGGGACAGATTAGGATGAATAAATCACCTGTACCGAGCCCTCCTGAAGCTCCCAGGAGAATGCAGCAATTCTGCTCAAGCATGACATGCCACAAACATGGGGGTAAACACACGCAGGAACAACACACTCCAGAAAGCCTGGAGTTGCTTTTACTGCCTCTGGGAATTTACTCAACAGCAGCTGATGGTATTTCACTTCAGGTTTTACTGAGCCATTAAGTGGCATGTTTCATCTTCGCCTTGATATTTTCTTACATTCAAGTGCAATCGCTCAGATTTTAATCTGCAAGTCAGTGTATGTTTATAGATAAACTTACATCAACCGCTTTAATCAAATCCACAGAAGAGCTTTCTCAAACTCTGAAATGTGTTTGAGTCACGCCTCATTTCTTTATGTTTTGCTAGCAAAATTGGAAATAGGTACAGTGATTCATTGAAACATGTAGAAACATCATGGAAAGACACTATAAGAGGCAATATTCAGTCAATATTTGGTAAAACCACATTTACTCTTCAGCACAGCCTGAACTCTCTTAGGCAAGAGTTCTGATAAATTTTTTTGAGTAACCTTAGGGAATAGTTCTCCAGGCTTCCAGAAGGTCATTCAAAGCTCTTCTTTGGATGCTGGCTGCCTTTTGTTCAGTTCTCTGTCAAGATGATCCCACACTGCTTCAATAATGTTGAAGTCTGGGCCTGGGGAGGTCGGAAATGAAGCCATTTCCAAAAGATATTTTTTTCATGGTGGATCAAAATTAGATGGTACTTTTCTGCATTCCTAATTTCATCAGTTTTGACAAGATCTCCAACACCGCTGCATGAACTGCAGCACGAAACCATGACTGAACCTCCACCGTGCTGTACAGATGGCTGTACACACTCTCGGGCCATCAATTTGTAAATCATCACTCCTTCAGACTTGTTACCACTAACATTCAGTCCAGGTCTTATATAATTTTTATAACTCAACCCTTCCTTAAGATTGGCTTCTTGACAGCCACCTTTCCACTGAGGCCACTTCTGATGACATTTCAGTGAATAGTAGATGGGTTAACTGAACTTTGATGGAGATTTTGTTTATCTGCTGTAATACAGGTATATATTATAGATAGTTTTTAGACCTGACACTTCTACTTGTCCAGTTTCCTAAAACCTTTAAAGATATGCTGCTCACCATGACGAGATATGCCAAGTCTTCCGCCAACAGCTCTTTGGGAATCACCTTGTTGGTGTAAAAATGCTATTTTATGCCTGTTAAACTACATTATATTTGGCATTTCTCATAGCTTCAACTAAAGAAATGGGAACAACTCGTGTATTTTTGCTACAGCCCGCTTGTAACAACGTCCCTAAAATTTTAAAAGTGGTGCTCCCATTGAGTTAGGTGCCTTTTTATACTTGAATGAATTCATAGAACCAAAAAAAAACATTCCACTGAAAACGTTTAGCTACAAGGACTGAGATGAAAAGGAGTGAAAAAGTAGCCAATGTCCACATAAAAACTTTGAACTTCAGAAAACCTTGATAATTATTGCTCAAGACCTCTTAAAATTTACAAGATAGTCTGTCTCCTTGGAAGGAAAATATAAAGAAACTATAATAAAGATGCTAGGTTATAAAATCCCTACACTGTACATGTCATGTCATTGTACTTTGGGAGTAACTAAAGAGAATGTTTCACATTGTGTAAAGATGCTCAGTGCTGGTAAGAAAAAAAAAAAAAAAAAAAAAAAAGCTATCAGAAAGAACTGCTATAAACCAGACCCTCCAAGTCTTAAACAATGGATGGACATTGTGGGGGGAAAGGATGATTTTCTCCCTAAAGTATAGGGGAGACACCTTTATCCCCTGTATGTCAACCTTCTTGTAACGAAGATGGCCATGGAGACTTGGGACAATATTCTGAGAGTATCATTTGTAACAATGTTTGCAGTATCCCACCTGTTTTGTGTTCTTTTAGAAAAACAACAACTTTTCATTTAGCATGTATATATATATATGGCTTAACACTTGCACAGTATTTCATCACCTAAAACTGTTTTCTATTATCTTTGTTTTTTACTTATACATATCTTGAAGGACAGTTGTTAAAAAAACATGACTCACAGAAACACCTGTCAAAACTGTGATTTTTTTTAAAAAACAACTTTTTTCCCATCTGCTGCCTACAAGATTATCTATGGTATGTAGACAGCTAAGTCTCAAATAAACATATGCACCACAGCACCTTATGCTTTTTTTTAATTGACAAATTTGGCCAAACTGACAAAGACTAGATTCGATTTTTTTCAAGTTTAGCTGATTTTTTTACTCCTTGTTTTAGTTTACACTGGTTAAATACATATTTTTCTAAAATATTATTTTGTCTTTTTGAAATATGTCTCTCAACAGGTTATGTTGTTTTCTGAGATTTTGCTGGTGTACCCATCAACATAGGTTGGAGTCGGGCAACCGTGCTTAGAAATTTGACTTCCTTTTCTTTCTGGTTTTTGGAAATTAAGCTGACAAAGTTTTGCTAAAGAACAATACAGGGTAAAATTATCATCACTGGTGGCATGATAATAAGCCAATTTATCTGACATTTCTTGCGAATAAAATAGCCTGAATAAAGGAAATAACCAAAAATCATTGAGCTGAGTTTTTTTTAAACCTAAAAGCAAGTGCATGGTTTGACTGAAGCTTTCATGTGTCCAATTTCAGCAGTGCCCTCGCCTGTCAGTGCATTATACACCTCTAGCAACAGCATCTGCTCCCGTCTTTCTCTGTCTACCTACAAGGGCAGGAGAGCGGTAGCAAGCCTATGGGGATGGAAACAGCACCTACAGCACAGGTCCAAAGGTTAAACAATCAGAAACATGTGCAAAACATAAATATCTTCTCTGATAGCAATCACAGCACGGGAAAGCAGGGTTTGCATAAGGAGCTCCGAACATAGGATGTAACCTTAGATACAGCAGGAGGGACCAGACGGGCATTCGGTGCATCTGCTGGGGCTAATGGAAGCAGTGGCAGCGGCAGTGGTAGCTTTGTGCTGGGGGGAGTTAGTTATCAGCCTGATGGCCTTATCAGCGCTGAGGGCCTCTATCACACATCTCACCTCTGGACTCAAACAAGGGGTCAGTACACAACGTCAGACTACCAGAAACCGGTTATCTCTCGAGGAAGTGGATGAAGAAAAAACAGTGGATGAAGTGTTTTAGCTCAGAAAGAGCAGCTATTAAACAACTTTTTTGGTCCTTGTGAGTCTCAAAGAACTCAAATTACAGCACCATTTTTTTTCTGTCCTCTTTTTTAGTTTTTTTTCCCTCTTTGCTGGACCATAGGTTGTCTTGATACTGATCTCTCTGCCTCCTCTAGCTTTCTCTTATTCCAGATGTTTTGGATCTGTATCTTTTTGCTCCATAATTTTTAGTGTGTTTGCTGTCTTGCTCTCTCCTCTGCATTCATGTATATCCTACATTAGTGTTGCCTCGTATTTTTTCTTTGTCCTTGCAGGCCTCTATACTGGGGAAGATGCTGTTTTTCTTTGGTTCTGCTTCTCTGATAATGCTAAAACTCATAGATCACCATATTCTTCTACATCTGTCCATACTTCTGGTATGTTCATCACTGGTCCCTACTGTAAATTTAATATGGTGCTCTAAACTTTACACATTTCTACACTAACTTTGTAATACTGTGCTATGTAAACAAAAAAATAATTTATTTTAAATAAATAAAGATTCATCTCCCGCGCTTACAATGATCTTGGCTCAATAGACATGACTTCTCTTTGACTCTAAAGGTGAGCCAGCAAATTAAATCAGCACCTCCATTCTTGCCTTTATAATGTGATATCTGCTAACCCAACTCGCTTTTGTGTTCCTAAGTGAAGTTTTTCTTTTGCTCCAGTAACTTTTATTGGTGTACGTTTGTTTGCTCAAGGTCCACTTGATTGAATTTTTCAGGACTTGCAATTTCCACACTTAGAGGATTACCGTTTCATACGCATATAAAAGCAACCGAATTTCAATCTTGATTCCTGTTCTTTGGGGCACCTTTTTCAGGGTCAATACATCAATTTATCTTACAATTTAAGTGATAGAAATAATATGTTTGGGCGAAACTGCGAGTTAGGAATTGTTTAGCATTCGTGGAGTTTAAGTTCCCTCTAATTAAATACCTGCTGCCGAAGGCCTTGAAAGCCTATTTTTTTAATCAGTGATGTGATTCTACATGAAGACATAATAATGCTGTTCATTTCATGAGATATTAAGGTATTTGTGCTTTACCTTCGTGCCTTTGCTTTATTATTCCAACTTAAAAGAGAATGTGTGTGAGATTTTTTTTTTTATGTGGCAAGAATGTAACAACATAAGAATCTGATGAAAACACACTTGCGTATTTCTTGGAAATATGACTTGGTTACCTACTGAATTCTACTGAATAGATTTTTCTTTGACTTTCTTTATTGTTTACATCTACTTTATAAAAAAACAGAACCTGTGCAAAATGTAAATAAAAACCTTACATTTAACTGACAGCAATACAAAGATAACACCAAATGATTTCACTATTTCTTCTTTTCATAATTCAGGAGGAAGTTTAGTTTAACACCTGAACTGTCTCCCTCCTCTCACCCCAACAGGTCACGGCAGATGGCTGCCCTTCCCTGAGCCTGGCTCTGCCAGAGGTTTCTTCCTCTTAAAGGGGAGTTTTTCCTTCCCACTGTTGCCAATTCCTTAATCATAGGGGAAAAACTGATTGTTGGGGTTTTCTCTGTATTACTGTAGGGTCTTTACCTAACAATATAAAGTGCCTTGAGGCCACTGACTGGCACTATATTAATAAAGCTGCAAAATTACCTAAGATGTCATTTAGACTCGTCTTGACTAACTGGACCTGGTCCTGAGAGTCTTCAGTGACATGAAATTATACCTGAAACCTGCTATGATAGACCTGACGCTTGACTTGGACTAAATCTGTCTTGGTATTAATTCTCAGTAAGGTTCTGCAATCAACTGGTGCAGCATAAACTTGAGGCTTGATTTGGACTTTTGTCTTGCTGAAATAACCAAAGATGTCATCTGAATGGTTACAAATGTTGCTCAAAAACCTCAAAATCTACTTCTTGGTTCCTGCTAACTGCTTTTATTATGTTGGAAATTTGCTATCATGTTTGTGCAACCCAGTATGGTTATCCTGGTGTTTTTCCTCTTGCATATTTCATAGTTTTGCCGCCGTTTTATTCTGTGGAAATTTCACTTCAAATAATGACCTTTGAATGGTGGTTATGTTGAATGGTGATTTTTCTGTCTGGATA